>NW_006238917.1:13596667-13682456 GCF_000375325.1 Capsella rubella | reverse complement strand
GAAATAAATTTTGCCCCGCTGTACCATTAATATTAGAATATTAGATATATTTATTTAAATTGATTAAATTATGATTACGTAAAAACAAAAATGGTTTCGTGTTAAATCCTATGATTAATAACTAAATTTTATATTTAAACACAAACAAATACAATTTAAAATTTAAAAATTTTAGTTAAAAAAATTTTCCTGCGTATACAACGGGTTAAAATAATAAAGTTATTTTTGTTTGCAGAAAAAAAAAATTGTGTTTTTATATTCGTTTATAAATATAAAACTATTCGAGCTGTAAAAGATAAAGAATTTTATACATTAACTATATTACTTTGAAAATTCACAAAAATACTATTATTTATTACAAACAAAAGTTCAAGTATATTAAACTGTGACAACCTATATAACAATTGAAGAAAACACGGTGAATTCACTGAATGATAATAATTATAAATGTATTTTATACATATAAGTATTTTATCAAATCTGATTTTAATTATACTAAAATGTAGATATAAGTATAGCTTTTCAAATTCAATTCACATAAATTCAATAATAAATATTATTAATTATTATAAACAGACCAAAAATATAACACACTAAGATCCATATAAAAATCTTATTTTAATATAGTGTATCACAAAATGAAAAAATAAAATTAAAATAAAATGGACCCATGGTAATGAGTGTGGATTAAAAGATTTTCAAATCTTCTATATTTCGGACAAAATCTTTTGTTCAACAAGAAAGAAAAATTTGATGACCCAGTCGTTTCAGATCGACAACGTCGATTAAGATCGTGTAATTCTTGAAATGTTAATTTTGTGTATGTTCGTTTTGCTGTTAGATACAATAAAACAAAGACACATTAGGTGGAAGGCAGTTAAGTTTGCTAAGCAAAATTTTGAGCTACAACTACACACTTCTACTAAGCCCATTAGGAAAGTGTAAATTCAAATCATTTTTTACACACTATAAATTAATCTACAAATATTATTAGTCACTATAACTCCAAACTATCATTAAACCATCCTCTATTAATTTCATATACTATTTTCAAAAAACCATGTAAGATAGTCGTACATTTACATATACTATCATACAACATAATACTTAGAATATACCAAAAATATATAATAAACCTTTAAAATAAATAAAAATATATATTAGTATACCTACCCCCATCAAACTTGAAATATCTGGGTTAATGAAAACAAACTAATTATCCCTGCACGGCTATATTCCCAATGTCGACTATCAAATCACTAAAGTTTTAAATAATGAAAAATTATCAATACAACCAGATAAACCTACCAAAAAAATATGTTTTTGTTTAACAAAAGGAACCAAGAAATTCCCCCACAATCTAAAGCAGGTACATATCTAACATATTCTTTGATATATATAAAACACGAAAGATACATTGTTCATGTTGACAATCAAAAGACAATACCAAAAGAACTTTGTATATAACTGTATGCATATACAAACTATAACGGTTAAGGTTTTACATAACAGAATACGCATGAAATACTAGCTCCGTGGTGTACCACGGGGTAAAATCTAGTTAATTTTAACAATTTAAATTACATGTCCTCGTATTGTACTCGTAGTTTTATATTTGAAAGTTGAAAGTGAATTGAACTCTATGACCGTGTCTCATAACAATTATATCTAATCATGTTTTTTTTTTTTATGAGACATAATTCAGATAATGTTTGTTTTCGAATTACATGTTCCCGTATCGTATCCATTCCTAGAAGTTTATATATTTTTTTAATAAATAACACCATTTACATGTAACTAAATATAATTTTAATATATGTAAAATTTCATATAATCGTCCAAAAGTAGAGATTTATACGTCCCAAAGTTGAATTTTGTTCAATATTTTGAGATTTTGAGAACTAAATATAACTATCAATTTTTGTTATTTCAACCGGTTATCCAAAACTTATATATCATATTTGTCAAGGATATTTTAAAATTGTATGTATATGTGAGATAATGTTTGTAGATATTTATTTATTATATTATTTATATCATACCAATTTGACATTTTATTTGTTTTCAATTAGATTAAATCATGAAAATATAATCCATTTATTATTTAAAAATTGGTAATAAGTCGTTAAAATAATTTAAATGTGATATATCTACTTTTTATTTAGTTTTAATCTTAACAGAAATTTTATATGTTTATAATCTCAAAATGTAGTTTATGATTTGATAAAACAATTATTTAATATTTGATAATAGTAATGATATGCAAATTGCCAATGGATGAAGATTTATTTTGTTAATATTGTGTGAAATTAATAAGAAAAAGAAGTTTAGAATAATCATTAACTAACTGTTTGACCAAATAAAAATCATTAACTAATTGAATTAATGAATTGAATTAATGATAAATTTTGTAGATATCATCTGTGCTATAATTGCTAGGTTGATTTTTGAATATGAATATTTTTATGTGAAAATAAGAAATTTATGTGATCTAGAATGTTTATTCGCATGATTTTAGCAAACAAATATTTAATTATTGATTTATTTAATTTTTATTTATATTTTAAAATTATATAATTTTTTAAAATTTGATGATATGATCAGTTATGTATATATAATATATAGAATTTGATTAGTTGATTATTTCATATGCTAAAATATTTTTTATCTTTTTATTTTTCTAAAAAAATGTTATCTTTGTTTATTTAGATATATGATGATTTTGTTTTATTAAATTTCATTCTATATAAATTATTAATTTCGAAATTATATTAAACTTTTAAATTAATACTAAATATGTTTATGTATATTCAAAATAGATATGTTTACATATATTTAATTTTGAATTTAACTGTCCACTTTTTATGGTAAAGGATTATTATGATTTCCATAAATATAGATTGTTTTTGTTAGTTTTTGTTTTTTTTGCTGTCATTAATTCTGTTTGGCAATTGTTTTTATTTTCATGAAATTTTTTTTTAAATTAGGGGTGTTTGGCTTCAAGTTGTACTTCCCAATTAATAGTATAGATTTTCGTCCAATTTAGGTAGGTATAAGAGAGAATTAATTTTTTTTTTTAAAGTTAGATACTTATTAATTTTTCAATCTTCTACGTATACTCTTTCATATTTCCCTTATATAAAACACACCTAATAAATGATCCTATATTTATGGCCTAGTTAAATAACTAAGATTGTTGTAATTACTAAATAATACTTGTCTAAAATAAACATTATAGCCATCTTGATTCTTGACAGCTTTTAAGTCACTAATTAATAGTTAATATATAGATTTCTGAGTGGTAATTGGCTAATAGCACAACGTGGGAGAATTGCCAAGATTTGACCATTTTCAAACATTAAAAATAAAGCTAATCATAGATAAAACTTTTTATATATTTAAAAAAAGAATATATAATTTTCGTCGGCGGCCAAACCAAACCAAATCACGTTAGCTCTTAGCTCATTTTCGCTAAGACTTTGTTTCTTTTTTCGTCCAACGTACAACCAAGAGACTCTGACTTTGTACCTCTCTCTCTCTTTCATCTCCATCTTCTTCTTCTTCGATCCATCTTTTTTTTATATTCTCATGTCTTTCTCCAGCCCCTTTTAATTTAAGAAAGAGACCGTTGAAACATTCCTTCCTCTCTGAGATTTTTCATTTCTTGATTTCAAGAAACCTTGGATCAGGTGATTCTTGTCTCCTTCTTACGGATCTCGATTCGTTTGTTGTTTCTAGGACTGTTTTTTGTTGTAAAGATCCTGTCTTTTAGTAGTATTCAAGGTTTGGGTCTGAATTAGTGTTGAATTCTAGGGCTTAGAAAGCTAAAGATGGCTCCTTTTTGGTAGATTCGATGTCTCTGTCCTAAGATGATATAAGGGTTTTGTGATTTAAGAGAAAAGTTTTCATCTTTATTGTGAAATTCTAACGTTTACGAGGTTCTTAAAGATTTCAGGGTTTCAGAGAAAGAAACGAAATGTCACAGAGCAGTTTAAGAAGGTATCTTGGAGCTATTAAAGATACCACCACAGTTTCATTAGCTAAGGTCAATAGCGATT
The DNA here is from genome assembly GCF_000375325.1 of Capsella rubella. Taxonomy (NCBI): domain Eukaryota; kingdom Viridiplantae; phylum Streptophyta; class Magnoliopsida; order Brassicales; family Brassicaceae; genus Capsella; species Capsella rubella. The sequence goes on along the minus strand of NW_006238917.1, from coordinate 13,678,398 downwards.
ACAAGGTAAACAAAAAAACAAACACTAACTCTGTTTTATTCTGGTTCTGCTTAAGCTAACAAAGGTGGTTTGTTTTGTAGGAATTGGATATTGCTATTGTCAAGGCTACAAATCATGTAGAGAGTCCTTCTAAAGAAAGATACATCAGAGGTGGGTAAAATCATAGATGGTTAGTGCCTTGGTTGCAAATATTTGTTTGTGTTATTGATTCCTTCACAGCAAAAGGTGTATAACAAGTTGTGTGTGTGTGTGTGTCTCTGTGCAGCTATTTTCATGGCTATTTCAGCAACAAGGCCTCGTGCTGATGTTGCATATTGCATCCATGCTCTTGCAAGGCGGTTATCAAGAACACATAATTGGGCGGTACGGTTTTTATTTCGTCTGTTGTTTACTGGTTTCTTCTTATCTATGACCTTTACTTAGGTAAACTTATTAGAAATGTGTTAAGAACTGGAATTGCTAGAGATGTAACATTAGTTTGGTATTCTTAGTTTGTTAGGTTTGTAAGATCTGCTAACAGCTTCACTGTCTGTTTTTGTGAAGTCACAATGAATTTTGTTGTTTAATGTTTAGTACTTGCCACTGATTCTTCTTAGTTTTACAGGTTGCATTGAAAACCCTTATTGTTATTCACCGTGCCTTGAGGGAAGTGGACCAGACTTTTCATGAAGAGGTTATTAATTATAGCAGAAGCAGGAGTCATATGCTTAATATGTCTCATTTTAAAGATGACTCATGTCCAAATGGTAGTAGACTGCTTTTATTTTCATTGTCTCCTTTTTATACAGGTAGCTCTTTGGTATACTTATCTTTCTTGCACTTCTTTTTCCAGCTTGGGCTTACTCTGCTTGGGTCCGTTTCTATGCTCTATTCTTAGAGGAACGGTTAGAGTGTTTCCGTGTTTTGAAGTACGATGTTGAGATTGATCCCCCAGTAAGTTTCTGTTTTCAACTCTTTCCTCTTATGAGCTCTCAGAGTTTTCTTTCACTCCGGAATTCTCAAGAACGCGCTATAAATACAGAAAACTAAAGATTTGGATACTCCTGATTTGCTCGAGCAACTTCCAGCTCTGCAAGAACTTCTTTTCCGTGTTCTTGATTGTCAGGTGATAAATCCTGTTCTGAGTTTACTGAACTATACATTGTGTATTTCTTTCACACTCATTTAACTATACATGTAACATTGGTGCATCTTTGCAGCCTGAAGGGGCAGCAATTCAAAATCATATTATCCAATTGGCACTCACAATGGTATGCTATTAGTTAACTGATGTTAATAGCTTCGGTCCGCGATTATATATTGTTAACAGTATGTATGATTATCAATCTACTTCTCACCAATTAGGTTATATCTGAGAGCACTAAAATATACCAAGCACTGACAGATGGCATAGACAATTTGGTTGATAAGGTAACGCAAAAGCTCTTCATTTCTGCATATATTTTCTGTCTTCCTGACTTACTCAAGCACAAATTTTCCTTAATGACAGTTCTTTGAGATGCAACGGACCGATGCTCTTAAGGCTTTGGATATGTATAGAAGAGCAGTAAAACAGGTACATACAATACAACCTCTAATTGTTTTGTTGGTTTCTTCTTTAACGTTTGTTTGTCCACAAGAACCATCGTAAGTTTGGTTTCGTTGGTCGTTCAGGCAGGGAGGCTTTCTGAATTTTTCGAAGTTTGCAAAAGTGTTTCTGTTGGACGTGGAGATAGATTTATTAAGATTGAACAGGTTGGATTTTCTCACCAATGTGAATATTTATTTGAGTAATTGTGCGAGCGTTTTCCTCACCATATCTTGTTTTGTATGAAGCCTCCCACTTCTTTCCTACAAGCAATGGAAGAGTATGTGAAAGAAGCACCCTTAGTAGCAGGGGTCAAGAAGGAGCAGGTATGAGAATATCTCATAAGGCTGTCTTTGTTTCTTTATCTTTTCGTTGCTATTAACACTTACTTTTATGTTAATGGCAGGTAGTGGAGAAACTTACTGCACCCAAAGAGATTTTGGCTATAGAGTACGAAAAGCCCCCAAAGGTTGTTGAAGAGAAACCAGCATCACCTGAACCAGTTAAAGTAGAAGCAGAGAAGCCTGTTGAGAAACAACCTGATCTTTTGGTATTTGTCTAGTTTCTAACTATTCCCAACCTAGTGTTTCTTTTTTTCTTGGAACTCCTGTGCTGACTCATTTGACTTTCTCCTCTTAGTCTATGGATGATCCAGCTCCAGTGGTCTCCGAACTCGAAGAGAAAAATGCTTTGGCTTTGGCTATTGTTCCTGTTAGCGGTATACAGTTTAATTTCGCTAGGCATTACTAATACATCATTCCTTAGATACTGTTTTCTGAGTAATTGAAATCAACCTGATGTTTTATTCTCCAGTTGAGCCGCCACCTCCAACAACTACTTTTACAAATGGGACGGGTTGGGAACTGGCACTTGTGACTGCTCCAAGCTCCAATGAAGGTGCAGCTGCAAATAGCAAATTGGTAAGTTTCTCCCTCCCTCTAATCTCTATCTCTCTTATATTTAGTTGCAGAAAGTTTTGGTTTATGACATTAGATTGTCTTCATGTGTCATTTTAACTGAAAAGGCGGGTGGACTGGACAAGCTTACACTTGACAGCTTATACGAGGATGCAATCAGAGTGACTCAACAGCAAAACAGAAGCTACAATCCATGGGAACAAAATGCATTTCATAACAGTCAAATGATGCACCAACCTTTCTTTGCACCTAATGGAGTTCCGGCTCCTCTTCCTATTCAAATGGCGAACCAAAACCATCAAACATTCGGGTTTCAACATCAGAACGCAGGAATGATGATGGGACCTGTACAACCTTACCAGCAACAACAGCAGAATATGAACCCATTTGGCAACCCATTTGTGTCCAATGGTAATCCACACCAACCGCATGCCCCGGTTCAAGGTTACAATCCATATCCTAGCTATATGTAAGGTAAGGTCCATATTCAATCCAGTCAGGTGGCAAATGTCTGTTATATATATATATAAATGTATACAAGTTATATGTTGTGAGGTGATTGTAGCTAGTGAGATTCTTTTTGTTCAGTAAATAGTACAGTACTTCTGCTTTTGTGTGTATGTGTATCAGTGAGAGGAAGTTTGAGTTTTTGAGGAAACCATTTGCTTTTGAAATTTTTTTATTAAGAACGTCTTGTGACAATAAATTTGTTGCCAATTCAATGTATACTTTAACAAATTAAAAGAAGCGATGGATGGTATCAAGACTGGGATTATTAATTGAACCGAAATAACCGAACTGAATTGGTTGACCAAAATTAGTTAATTGTTTTTTTGTCTGCGATAATTAAAAAATCACCCCAACCGAAATAACGAAATATTTGAAATAAAACATAATCTAAAAAAACGAAATTATACCTATAAAGCCAAAAAATCTGGATTAAAAAAAAATAAAATCGGTTCATTTCGAATTTCAAACTTTGAAACCAAATGAACCGTAAAACCAAAATAATTAAAATCTATCTTCTATATATATAAAATAGACTTTTTTCTCTTCTTCTTAAACCACGTCATCATTTTAATTATCATCTACCTCATTTAACTTTTTAGTTTTAAGAATTAATTATATTATTTTATCATTTAATTTAGAGATTTAGACATATGTAAATAAGTTTTTCAAAAGAAATATGAAAAGTCTTTTCTTATATTTTATATTATTAAAAAAAGATAATTGATGAAAAGATAAGAAAAACTTACTAATTATCAATTATACTAACTAATACATAAATAATAGACTATAGTTTTTAAGTGCATGTTTTATAATGAATATATATATATATATATATATATCAATTAAAAATAATATGACAAAAAATTTGATTATATTTACACAATGTAAACCTAAATTATAATGAGATTTAACGGGAATAGAACAAAAACTAAGAAATTTTGAGAATATAAATCTATGTAATTTATGTTTCACAAAATTCTCCAACATAAATTAGATAGGTTGGGAAGAAACATGAATTCTCATATTAAAAACACGTATAAAAATTGTAACAATAAAAATAATATTTCTTTAAAGGTTTCCAATATGAATTTAACTAATTTTTTCCAATACATCACATAACTAATAAAAAAAAAGAATATTTCACAAAAATTGAAAATTAAAATAAAAACATAATTAAGTGAAATGAACTAAATATAACGTAAATTATACTAATATGTTAAATTTTAAAATTATTCCATAAGAAAATACGAAAATATTATAAAACAGAAAATCATAAACGAATATATAATAGATAAAATTATCACAGCGAGATATAAATTACGTCAAATCCAAAAAAGAAAAACGTAAGAAAAAAAAATATTATGACAATATATAAAGAGATAATTTAACCAACAAAAAATACAACAATCCGCCCAAAACACACAAATCATTTTCAACTTTCGGACCAACATATTAAAAAGACCCACAATAATAACATTTAGATCTATATTTGGTGGGAACCCTCATAACACATGTTTCTCTATGATTGTCCACCGCAATTCCGTTTACATCCACACATCAACCTATACTATACAAACTTAATTTCTCAACTACTAATGAAGGTAAAATTCAACAGGTTTTCTATACAAACATAATATAAGATTAAAAAAAATAAAGTATGATATAGTGAAAAATATAAGCAGGAAATAAAATATGAACTAATTACTCATATAAAGTACTAGATTTTAACTCGCAGTACACCGCGGGATTGTTGTATTTAATAGGGTGTGATTTTAGGGATTTTGTTTATATTAATGTTTTAACTAATTTTGTTTATATTATTATTTTTTAAAGTTTTAACTAAATTATTAATGTCAATGGCATAGGCCTGTAAATAACTTCCAGCTCCAAGGTTTTTTTTTTCTCTAAAAATGCTGCAAAAATGTTAATATAGATAGTTTACAAAGTTAGTCATTAACAAGATTGTGACACGTAGCCCTGGGCAATCGGGTACCCAATCGGGTATCGGGTAGACCCAATCGGATATCGGGTAATTCGGTATTAGACATATAGATACCCATTCGGTATATTACAATAAATTCGGTTTGGTTTTGTTAGTAACTGGTCGGGTTCGGGTCGGTTAGAATATACCGAAATATTTTCGGGTTATGATCGGTTTGGTTTTTTCCTGTAATCAAAGTATTTAAAAAACCGAATTCAAACCAAAAATAACCGACTAATAACCAAAAACAAAAACAAAATAATCAATAAGTAGCATAACATTAACCATAAACAACAACTCAATAACCAATAAGTAGCATAACATTAACCAAAACAACAACTTAATAACCAAAGTTGAACCATAAGTTTAACATAGTTTGAAACAGAACAAAAGATTGATCAAGTAGCCGATCAAAAAACTGGGAAATGGAAACAATGACGAAGCATCAATGATGAAAAAATAACACTGCTACTCCATGTCCCTGTCAAATAACAAGATGGATCATTCAACAAAGTAAACACCAAGAGAGTTATAAACTTATACACATAAAGACATATGAAGTTCTAATTTACCTTAACTATTGCCGCAATCCATGACTTAAAAAAACACCACACAAGAAGACCAATACAAAGATACCTTCAAAACATCAAACAACAGAGAGCTACAATTAACATTGTAATAAATATCAAATCAGAGAATAACAAATCAGAGGAGATTATTTACCTTTTCTTTGATGAGAATAACTAAGGTGAAGGATTAGTTGCATCTCCAATACCAAACTCTGCAAAACAGTTTTAAAATTAAGTTACAAAAATAATTATAAACAAACTATTGTGGTTTCTCAATAACAAAAGTTGTTAAAGATTACCTTTCTCAAGCTGATCAAACATTTCAAACTCTAAGAGCAGTTGAGCACTTGTGATCAATGTCGGGTCAGTCCCATTCTGAATATATTGCCTCATCCATTGCTCAGTACACATGAGAACCTCAATCATGTAATGAGTCATGCAAGACCTACTAGAATCCAGAATCCGACCACTGGTGCTAAAAGCACTCTCTGATGCAACAGATGAAACTTGCATAGCAAATACATCTTTAGCCATCTCAGCCAAGATAGGATACTTGACATAATTCACCCTCCATCTTCTCAGCAGCATACTCCTTATACATTGAGTCAAGAACATAGAAAACTGAATCACCCATAGCCTTGAAGTCAACGGAATCTTCACCATACAGCTTCTCAAAACACATCTTGGCAAACTTCAACTTCTTTGTTGGATCAAACGCAGTTGCAATGATCAGCATCTTGTTGATATTATTCATTCCATCCCAATACTTCAGAAACTTCTTCAACATGTCAGCAGCTTTGTTCTTCAAATCATCATCTCTGCTGTTAGTCAGAAATCAGAGGTTCCTCTCTATTGTAACAATTTCACCATAGCACGTGTGCGCATTCAAGCTGGTGGAAGCAGAAACAACCAAAGTTAAGTTGTAGAAAATTACCAGACATTTCACCAACCTTTGAGATAAACAAGTGAGTGTTGGCAATTATAAACATGTCAATATAAATCTTTTTTTGTGTAAGTATAAATGGTCAGTAGGTTACTTTTCAATGGCATGCCAGTCAGTTGATTCAGGAGGTCCAACACGTGTGTTCCCATTATCCATTTCTTGGAAGTAGTCATGGTACAACCTGTCTTCTATTAGCATCTTGTCAAAAGCAACTCTGTACTTCAGGAAATTTGTCAACATTGTGTATGTTGAATTCCATCTGGTTTTCACATCCAATGTGAGACTTCCTCTTTTCAGCTTCCCTGAATCAACCCTCACCTCAAATGACTTCTGCCTTAGCATCTTATTTGTTGCCTCTCTGTATATAGGTTCACTTATCCTTGCAGTTTTCATTGTTCCATTTCCTTTGATCACTTTCTGAGACTTGTTTGTCATATACGCTTGGTATTCTTTGCTGGCTGCCAAATGGTTGGTCAAATTAGAAGTCCCTGACTTAGACTTGCAGCCGTATGACTTCTTGCAGTAGTGGCAGAAACACTTGTTTCTGTCTTCTTTACTCCTTGTGAAGTGATCCCACACAGGGGATCTTGAAATGATGACTTTGAGCTCTTTAGATGCCTTTCCTTTAGCTGTACTTGATTCAGGGGCATCCTTCCTCTTTCCTGATTCAGGAGTTCCAAGAACTTCTGTACTTTCAGCAGCTTGTTGTCCATTGTCATTGTCATGCTGTTCATTTTGAATCATATGTTCTTCAAAGTCGTCTTCATTTGGAAAGCATGAAGAACCCATCTGAAGACACACATACAAGAAGCAAATAAGTAACTAAGAAGCAAATGCAAATTAGTAGCTAAGAATAGAACAAAAGACCATCATGATTTTAATTCATAACAGATAACACAAATAATATGATATCAAATAAAATTAACTAGGTTTAAACCCGCGGTACACCGCGGGTCTTTGTTTGTAAAATTAATTTTGGATAATAATACTTTTTTCTTTTATATGTTTTGTTTTATTGTATATAGTGATTCATTTAGTAGTTGATTGTGTACAGAAATTTTGTTTGATGTTTTGTGTATAACTTTAACTATTATTTACAGCGTCTTGGTAAGAATGGGTTAGATTTCGGAGTTTGTGTGTGATATAACGGATTGGTTTATTATTATTATAGTTAATAATTGTTGGACATTTAATTTGTAGTATTGCATATTGTATACCTTATTATCGGTATACTTAGAAAATACTATTTTTGCTTCAAGTTTTTGTTTCTGTTTGGCCATAAAAATCATATGTTAAAAAATTAGTATTTGATTATAATTAAAGTTTTCAATACCAATAAATAGTTTTCAAATTTCTGGTTTAGTTTCACTGGGGTTACTTAATTTATATCCAAAGTCATTTTTTACAAATGCAACAACCAAGTAACTATATATATAATTTACAACTACGTTAATTAGCAAGAAAATTAAAATAAATTGGAAATGTATTTTTAAAATTTTTAAAACTACCTTATAAATCAAAATTTATTAGAAACATTCTCCCCGGTTGTACCGCACTGTCCATTTAGATGTCTCAAAGAAACACATCTTATACAACATATCTTACATTAGACTAAGGTATTTTATATGTTTTAGTGGATCAAACTCAAAAATTTAGCATAAGGTAATTTACATGTTTTAGTGGATAAAACTGAAAAAATCATTGTCGTGGTAATGTCAGCTCTAACCCATCCCACAATCTGACCCGCCAATATTTACTTCTTTTAATTTTAATTTATTTATTTAGAATTTGATTATCTTTTTTGAAAAAAAATTATCATTTTAGAAACTATGAAAGATATTTAAAAAATTAATTTTGGAAATCCAAATTGGTTGATTATTTTCACTTTATAAATTTCAGAAAACAGTATCATTGTTAAATATTAATGTACAGAAAATAATTTATTATGAGTCATAAGGGATTATCAGTTTGTTCCTTTGTTTTATATAATTTTTTTATAATGTGTAATACCTATGGATTTTTTTTTCAAACTATTTATATGCAATATGTTTTAATAATTTCATTGTGTGTTAATATATATATATATAATTAATTAATTAAATGATTGTTATCTAGAATAAGAAATATTGAGAAGAAGAATATGTTAAAAAAAACTATGAATATATATAAACATAAAAAACTAAGAATTTTTGTAAAACAAATGAGAGAAAAAAGTCAAACAAAACTAAAATTGATTTGTATAGTAAAGAACTAATAACCAAAAATCAAAACACTAATGAAAGTTGTTGAACGAACTACTCCAAGGGTAATTTTTGAGTTAATTACGAGATCGGTATTTTATCGGATGGGTATTGTCTAATACGGCATTTTTGTCCGTCCTTCTAGATATAGGCATTTTTCTATATAGTAGAATTACATATCTAGCCTTCTGTTTGCTCTTCCTCTTCTAGACCATCCTCCGATTGCATCGACGCTTCTAAACTCTCTCTCTCTCTCTCAGCTTTTGCGATGGGTGATGACGAATCTCAATTCTCTCTCGTCACTATGCCCTCCGGTAAAAGGATTTTTACTACGGCTTCCGAATTTGTGAACTCGATTCTGAAAAGAACATGATGATTATGACCTCCATCATTCACGGCGAAGCTAATCCTTGCAATTCCCAAGGTATGTGAACGCTTTTGATTTTATATTTTGTCTTTATGTGTTTGTGCTTTGTTGATGGAGAAGCCTACATGCCATCTCAAAAAATTCAGATCTATGCTTGTTAGGTCCTCTTCCTCGACGAAGTCGGAGTTTAATTTCCATCATTTGTTGATGATTTTTTTCTGCTTTTTTGGCCGCTGTTTCTTCTCTTAGGAGGTCTGTTCTGATTATCCTTGAAAGTTTGTTAATTTCCGTGTAAAACAACAAAAAGTTGTCTCTGTAACTAGTAATCTTAAGTTATGTTTGATTCATTAATTTGGGTAAGATAACGAAATAGTAGTCAAGTGGGTTTATGTATCACTCAAATTAGAGGTTAATGCATTACTGCTGCAGATTTGCTTTTACGAACTCTTAATCTGAATTCTTTTGTATTGAGTTTTAAGTGAGGTTAATGCAATGAAGTTTAGCTTACTGCATTACTGCTGAAGATGATGATCTAATTCAGGTATGAACTCTGCCTTTGAAACAAGACTTCTTTTTCTTGTTAAGCATGTTTATTAAGAATTATGTTCGTTCGTATATCAGCTTCTCACATCAGTTTTCTTTATAATGTGTGTTTCATTTGGTGTTTGGGTTCCTTTAGTTGTGTAACCTTAGGGTTTAGTGTTCTATTTAGAGTGCTTTTATTTTTTTTTCTTGAGCTCTTCTACTAATACTCCTTAGGGTATAGCTTTTTCCTTGATACATGTGTGTTTCATCTGGTCCTTGGGTTCCCTTGCATACAATCTTTAGGGTATAGTTTTTTCTTAGTACATTTGTGTTTCATTTGGTCTTTGGGTTCTCTTAGTTACAATCCTTAGGGTATAGTTTTGTCTTAATACATGTGTGTTTCATTTGGTCCTTGGGTTCCCTTAGTTACAATCCTTAGGGTATAGTTTTGTCTTAATACATGTGTGTTTCATTTGGTCCTTGGGTTCCCTTAGTTACAATCCTTAGGGTATAGTTTTCCTTGATACATATGTTATTCTCTTTTGCGTTCTTTATGGCTTATTGGTTTACTTTAACCCATGTATGTTGTAAGTAAAATGGCTTCTAGCCGTAGTCAAACTCCTCATTTAGTCGCATGGGTTAATATATACATTCATGCTCTAGTTCATTACTTTCTTAATTAATCTATGATTGCTTCTTATATGTTAACTTATATGAAATGTTTATTTCAGGGTTTTATTGATGGTAAGTATGATGATCTTCTTGAACAATTGTCTCACATGGTTTTTGTCATAGATGAGATGGTTGGAAAGTCAAAGAAGATCTTGAAGGAGTTAGTAGCTTAAGGAACTGATTCTTGTTTTTCATGTTCATAATTGATATATCGTTGTCTTATAAGATTGAGAATGTGGTAAGAGAAATCTACGGCATAAGCTCTGCAAAAACTTTCTCCAAGCATCACCATCTGAATCACATAATGTTAAAATTCCCAAAGCACCAGCACCATTAACATCTGAAGCAAACTTTCTCAAAGCACCATAACAGTATTTGTGAATCAAACTCCCCCAAAGCAAACCAACTCTCCGACTCGTCTAAGAAATTCAAGCGCCATAAATCACCCTCGTTTTGATAGGGTTAGTTTCGGCAGTTTGCGTCATCCAAAATGCCTAGTTTTATAAGCATGGAAAGAAATGCCTTATTTCAAAGTTTTGACACACAAAATGCCTATTTTAACAATAACCCCGTAATTTTTAGCATATGTAAAATTGTTGTTGAACGATTTTTACTTCATGGGCTGACTAACGAAAGTTGTTAAACGATTTTTTGAAGTAATTCTCGATTAGGGTCATTGGGCCTTACAGACCAAATAATCAAACGCCAGATTTATATAAGAAATACTTAAATTAGTTACCCCATACAAAGTGACAGATCTTTTAAATGGCAGCCCAATCGAAAACAATATTAAATGAATGAAAGATCGTTTTGTACCTGGATCGAACGCCGCTTGCGTGTGAAACAAATAATCTGGTGCTGACGCGCGGGTTACGTTAAACCGGGTCGGAGCATTTGAAATTTTTCCCAGAAATGACTAAAAATTCCTTCCTCAATTTTTAAAACTATTTTTCCTTGCAACTAATTAAGGGTAACTGAAGGAATTGTAAATATTTCTAAGCCATGATTATATCTGTACTTTTCTTTTAATAGTAGTAAGATAACACAAATCTAATTCATAACACAACTAAGATCATATCAATTAAAACTAAAAAATAATCGAATTCACCTATCAATTATCAACTAAAAGCTTTTACATTTACTATCCAGATACTATAAATAATACTATAACTAGCTAAGAACAATCTTGCACATAATCGAATTACAGAAAGTATAAGAGATTGTACTACGAACCTGCGATTAAATTGTAGACTGTAGAGATTAGAGACGGAGGAGACGATGGAGAATACAAATCGAGAAATTTGGATATGGTTCTCTGAGAGAACTTCTCTCCATGGGGAATAATGGGTTTATATAAAGCTTCCATGGAGAAACACGAATCGAAAAGGTGGTAGATGCCTAGATGGTACTTGATTGCACTAGACAAAGCATGCAATCGAGTGAAGAAGACGAAGAGAAAAGCAAAATTGGCGACCTTCGTATTTGGTTCAGTCATGAGAACATGAGGAGTCGCCAACTCATGGGAAAAAGAGAACTCGTGGGTAGCAAAACTTAAAAGGCCAAAGCCTAAAAGGCCTAATGCTTAGAGGATCGGTGCAAATGGAGGCCTAAAGTAACGTATGGTAAAACCCGGCCCGAACCGATACCCATTTTACTTTGAGCTCGAGGCCCAATCGGTAATTTTCATAGATCCAAAGCAGAACCGATACCACCCTAACCGGGTGTCAACCAGAGCGGTTCTTCGGTACCCATAACTTTTTCCCAAGGCTAGTGACACGTGTCAATTATATTAATGAGATGCTAACATGTGTGAAAATTTTAATTAACCAGATCGTGGCACATGTTAATTATATGAATGAAATGCTCATATGTGTAAAAACTTGATTAACTAAACCGTGACACGTGTCAATTATATTACTCAGCTGCTGTAACTCCTTGACCTTCATCCATCAAGCGGGCTTCATGTTCACCACCAGCCCATGAGCCCACTTCTCTTAATGGGCCTCATGTCCTCTCACTAGGCTCGTGAGCATATTCATATCCGACGATCGATTTGCTACGCCCAGGAGGCTTAAATACTTGTTTACCGATCCTACAAATCACCACATGATCTTTTCCTGTATTTTGGTCTCACTCACACAGTTCCGACAACCACTTCATAGAAGGTCACCCATCATTTGACTGCTCCGGCATAAGCACGCTTAACTGTAGAGTTCTCCTAAGACCTTTGACTGAAACAATAAATGCACTTTGATGAAATATGTGACCAGATCAATTCATTTAAGCATCTAAGCAAACTAGGGTTCCAAAACTGCGGACATGCGTAAAAAATATATTTATTTTTTTCTAATGTAGTAAAAAACTAATTACGAAAAATTGTATCTACATATAATTTGACGTTTTTATCTATTCCTACCCTAAATCGAAAAGAATTATTTACAAAAAAATATATATATATTTAGTAAATTTTCCATTGTATGATTGTATGTAAAAACATAAAAACTTGAAAAAAATAATGACCTTATAAAATAATTTTTTGAATACGAGATGAGAATATGTATTAGTATAGGTTTATATATTTTAATTGAAATATTTTAATGCATGTAATTTATGTGAAAACAAAAAAAAATTGGAAAATTTAAGCACAACTGAATGAATTTTATTATTCCTTGATCAAAATTGATGAGAATGTTAGTTAAATAAATTCTTGGGGTGGACTCCTCTTATTCCTGATTGGCTAATTAAGAGAAGGTGAATAAAATCGGTAATTAGCCAATCAAAGGTGTGATTATTAGCCAATATTAAATATATTATTATATTGAAGAAATATAAATTAAAATATGAAAAACAAAGCAAATTAAGAAAACGAAATCAGTAGATTTTTAATTAAGGATTATATGTCGATTTGAGTTTATAAAAAATGATTAGGGTTTACATTTTGCAATTAAACAAAATTATATGTCGTTTTGGGTTTACAAATGAGGATTATAGTTCATATTTTATAATTATATATTTTTATATGTTGATTTTGGTTTCTAAAAGAGTGGTTAGGGTTTGGGTTAAAATTCACAATAATTTTTTTAATGGTTTGAGTTTATAAAGGAAGATATATAAGGGTTTGGATTTTATAAATTAAAGGCAATTATTTTTTGGTTTGAGTTTATAAAACAATGGTTAAGGTTTAGATTTTATAAACCTATACTAATACATATTATTCGTCGCTTTGGGTTTATAAAAGAGTAGTTAGGGTTTACAAAAAAATACCCTTATTAAATCTGAAATTTTGAAGTTTTGTAAATTTTAGAAGTTATTTTTGGTTAGTAACTACTATTCACAGTCTCGATCCAGTCCGAAATTTTACCTTTTAAAACCATAAATGTTTTGATGACGTTAGGGGGCACAGTAGTGGTGGTAACGGAAGACTTCGACGGGTAAGGATTCCACAATTATTTAACTATTGAACAGTTTCGGAAGTTTGGAAGTTGATATTGATGGTGCGGAGTTAAGGCAAGAGCACGAGAACCTAGGGGAATGAGAATTATCTCATTCAATGGAGAAATGGAATGAGTGGCAAACAAGATACATTCGTGGTGTTTGATGCAATGAATTTGGTTAAGAGTGATAGATCGTGAGATGGGCTTACGGAGATGAGGCCTGGGAAAAGAAGAAGGGTGTAATTAATGGGCCAAAGCCTAACTCCCTAAAAATAACAAGAACGATAAGAGGCTTAGTTTTTGGCCCAGTACGAGGGGAGACTCAGATGTCTCAAACTGGGAAGAGGATGAGAATTGAGAAAGGAAATTGGGAGTCCTGGTGGATTCCGTACGGTGGAGGATAGAGAGAGGAGCTGGAATATGTTGGTAAGTAGTCGAGTGTGAAAGGATGCGAATGTGGTGGATTGATCGATCAATGTGCACTGCTGGGTACATGGGCACTGCTGATGACAGACCAAAGGATTCGAAGTGGAAACTCGGTCTGATTAGCAACGTTTCCCGGTAGTTCTCTTTACTTTTGTGGATTGAGAATGAATAGCATGTTGTGGAATTTTCGGAGGGTAAGGAATGGGGCAAATAAACCCAATTTCAGACTTTAAATTCCATATCTTTTAAGAAAATCTGTTGAGAGGAGCGATACTATGTTGGTAAGTAGTGGAGTGTGAAAGGATGTGAATATGTACATAGTCAAGACTATGTACGGCGGAGGACGAAGATAGGAGCGAGACTCTGTTGGTAAGTAGTTGAGGGTGAAAGGATGCGAATGTGGTGGACTGGGTATCGAGTTAGTCAGGCATAAGGGCACTGCTGATGACATACCAAAGGAATCGAAGTGGAAAGTCGATCTGATTAGTAACGATTCCCAGTACTTCATGTGAAGCCAATATAAAGGGAGAAGGCTTATTATAAAGTGAGATGAAATTTTTTTGGAGGATACTCTCAAGGAAGTAGGCTTGTCTCATGTGTGGGTAAAATGGATTATGCAGTGTGTGGTGGGACCATCTATGAGTTTTCTATGGAATGGTGAGAGGTAAATTCTTTCTCACCTTTAAGAGGTTTCGGACAGGGCGAGCCTTTTTCCTTATACTTATTTGTGTTGTGCTTTGAGCGTTTGTGCCATTTGATCGAAGTCTCGGTAGTGATGAACAAGTGGAAGCGGATTAAATTATCTCAAACGAGATCACAGTTACTTCGGCTTATAAGCTTGTGACATGAGATACAACACTAAAACATAACATGAATCATTTTTTGGACGACTTTGGAGAGTTATTGCACTAGAAATATTGAAGCTTTACATTTGGTAAGTTGTGCAACAAGTGATTACGAAGAACGTAGTGAGGAAGAAGAGATATCTTTGTGATTCTTATGTTCGTCAAGTTGTAAGGGAGAAATTGGAACCACCGTACATGTTCTTTGCGACTGTCAAGCCGTAGCCGGTTTAAGGGTTCAAATATGTCCCTCAACTTTAGGGCTAGTTTTCTTTAATACATCCTTACTTGAATGGGTTTATGCAAATTTGGCGAGTAAGATAGTAACGAAGGAAGGGGAATGGTCCACGACGATGTTCCATAAGGCCTTATGGTGGGGTTGGAAATGGCGATATTGTAATGTGTTTGGGAAGAAGGGTACTTGCTCTGATAGTGTTCGGTTCATAAGAGATCTTGCGGTTGAGATGACACGGGCAAACGCAGAGAGATGAGAACAAATGACTAAGTATTCGAGAGTGGAATTAGAGATTGGTGGGAGGTCCCATTGCAGGGATGGTTTAAACTTTATACTGATGGAGCGATTAAATAGAATTCGACTTTAGCTACTATAAAAGGTGTGTTGCGAGATAATGGAGGAAATTGGTGTAGAGGTTTTACAGTGAATATTAGTTGGTGTAGAGGTTTTACAATGAATATTAGTGGTGTAGAGGTTTATAGTGAATATTTAGCTGGTGTTCGGCTGAGTTAGCCGAGCTATGGGGTGTTTACTATGGCCTCTATATGACTTGGGAGAAGCGAGTCACAAGGTTGGAATTGGTAGTGGACTCGGAAGTGGTGGTTGGTTTCTTAAACTAGGTATAAGTATGAATGATGAAATGATCTTTCATGAGATAAATACTTGAAGGGTTCAAGATATTAATGAATAGATTATAAAAATATTAATAACGAAGCATGATGGTGTCTTGGTGAGACGACTTGTGGATGCAGGGAATGATTTTTTGTAGTCTCTTAAATATTTTAAGTTTTTGGAACGCCGCCGTTTTGATTGTTAATATTAATGGGTCGAATTCAACTAGGCTCAAATTGCTAGATTTTCTAACCCTAGGCTACAAGTTACGAAAACGCAACGTTTTCTAGGAAATGTGTTTGATAATATTCTCCTTTGAAAATGGAAAGACGCAGCGTTTCTAAGAGTCACTGGAATGTTCCCTTAACATTTTTATACATTCCTCTCTTAAACCCTTAGAGCAAGGGCAACGGCGGCTTATTCGTCCGTCTCCCGTATTTCAATGTTTTAATTTAAATGGGTAAGTGAAGAAATACGAAGAAACGTTCGTTGAAACGTGACGATTTATTCCGTCCCTCTTGCCACGTGTCACGTCCAGATTGGATGTGGGATAAGTGAAGGAAGAAATTTTTCGGGGGTCTGGTCGATTTGTTCTTTCTCTTCTTCTCTGTCTGTGGCGTCTGTAGCTGTCGAGAGAAGGCGAGTGGAAGGGCGATTTGAATCGATAGCGAGCTTCCGTCGGTGGTGAGTCTAAATCGTGTTCCGGACCGGCTTAGATTTCTTCCGGCGGACGAAGCCCCAATCGGAAAGGCTTTATGAAACCCTAATCAGTAAGTTTTTGAAATCGGAAAAGTTTATGGGTTCTAGGTTTGTATAAACATCGATTTTATTTGGGGATTTGGTTAATATAAGCATGGATTTTGAAAGGGATTTGGTTTGTATAAGCAAGGACTTTGTATGGTTGGTTGTAATAAATCGATTAGGGTTTAGTAGCAGCGAATCGATATTTGGATCTAGATCAGTGTTATTGATATCGGTTTGTTTCCAAATTCCGATTTACTTAATTACATGATGATTGTTGTTAATTGTTGTTAATTACATGACAGAGTTTGATTGTTGTTAATAGTATGACAGAGTTTTACATATTATTTGGCTGTGATTGATCTTTCTGTGCTTCGTTTAACTCACCAAGGTTTAAATTTCATGGATATGATTTAGTTTGATAATTGTCCCACGATTTATAATCTGTTATTGTTGTCTGTATGCATTGGATATAGGTGAGGACTGAAAAGCATAAATAAGGAGTGGAAGAAGCAGCAATTTCATATAACATTCGAAGGTAATTCTTGATTCCTTTGCAGCATTTGAAAACTGAGATGATTGTTGCTAATTAGTTGATAAAGATGAAAATTCTTCGAATGGTTGGTGAAATAGAGATACTTAGGATTGATTGAGTATCATTACCTGTGTTAGTTCACTGACTGTTGAGATGCTATTCAATGTAAACACCTTTGTTAGCTCAAGTACTGAAATAAATGGCATGTCTAGTAGCTATTTTTAGCTCACTGTATGAGTAAGTTACATGTGTACTAGGTAGTTATGATTGTGGTAGATTTTTTAGATTGCTTGACCTTTGTTTTTGGCTGTTATTAATAGAGTGTATTATGAATGTTAGGATTTAGTTGAAATCAAATTTGTTCTGGTTAGATTAGAACAATGTAAATTACTTGATAAAGATGAAACTTTTTTAAAACTGTTTGAGTTAAATTATTATCTGTTCTGATTGGACATTTGTTGTTTAGTAGCATGTCAGTTATTGTTGATTTCTTTCACACTTATAAACATAATAGCAACCTTCTTACACACCACGTTCTATTCTCGACCATCTTATCTCACCTGTATGTTGAAGTAGCAAACCAGCATTTATTTCCTTGTTGTTTTCCATTCTGAAACCCTTTCTGTCTCTTTCATTCTTAAACTCTTTCTGTCCTCTCTATTCCTTTCTAAAACCAGCCTTTCTAACACATCTCCACTCCATTCTTCAAACCAGCCTTTCTAACACATATGTATTCCATTATGAAACCGGACCTTTCTTTTTCTTTTCCATTCTGAGACCCTTTGTTTCTTTCTTTCTCTATTCCATTCTTAAAACCATATTATTCTTTCTCTATTCCATTCTTAAAACCCTATCTTTCTTTCTCTATTCCATTCTCAAACCCTTTGTTTCTATATTTCTCTTTTCCATCTAACACATCTCTATTCCATTATCAAACCGTTTGATATGGATTCTTATAATCCATATCCACACTCATCTTCTTATTTATAACTGCTAAACAGTCAGCTTGATAACCAAAACCAAGAAAACTCTAATGAGAGTTTCCCTCCACAAGCCTACAATCTTGCATCTGAAGGACCTGCTTGGAGCTCACAACCATCAATAGGCACACCAACTGATGGCACACCTGCTAGGAGCTCACAAACACCAGTTAGTGTGAAAGAGAGAAAGAAATGGAGCCTCTGTGATCATGAAACGTTGACCATTGCGTGGCTCAATACTTCTAAAGATAACATTGTCGGGAATCAACAGAAGGGAGGAAGTTTTTGGCATAGGGTAGCCCAGTATTATGATGCTTCTCTACGTTCGACAGAGAGTGGTCAAGAAGGCCTCAATGTCAACTGTAAGCAGAGGTGGCACAAAATAAACGAGTTCACAAACAAGTTTTGTGGTTCATATGCTACTGCAGAGAGGCAAAACAGCAGTGGTCATTCACAGAATGATGCCCTGAAAGTTGCCCATGAGATTTACTACTCAGACTTCAAAACTCGATTTACTTTAGAACATTGTTGGTGTTTACTAAGGTATGAACAGAAGTGGCTAAGTATAAACACTATAAACTCGGGTAAACCTAAAGCCAGAACAAATAGAAAACCTACTGAAGAAGGATCAGCATTGAGGAAGAGTGTGAGGTCAGGCCTGAAGGAGTAAAGGCTGCAAAAGCAAAACGATCAAATGCTCAAGGGAAGGCTCTTATAGAGTATAAGAGTATGTGGGAAATAAAGAAGGAGGAAATGGCTGAGACAGAGAAGCTTCAAAAGCTTGCCATACTTGACACAATTCTGGCAAAGAAGGACCCATTAAGTTCAGCAGATGAACTTATCAAAAGTAAGATAGTTGCTCAGTATTTCTGAGACATCTTGCTTCTATCTAATAAGTGTTATTTCCTGCTTTTCTTTCCTGTGAGTTAAGTTTGTATTGTGAGTTCACTTTGTATTCTAAGTTCCGTTTGTATTCTAAGTTCAGTTTGTATTCTAAGTTCAGTCTGGTTGTGTTTTTCAGTATCTTGTGAGTTCAGTTTGTATTGTGGCTTCCATTATGTACTCGGATAATATAAAGTATTTCAGTTTCTGTTAATGTTGTGCCTCAGATATTGTTGTTTGTCGTGTGTCTTCTTGTTCACATAACCTATATTGTTGTTATAGTTATGATATGATCATGCCTAGCACAACGAACTTGGAACGTCACAAAGAGCTTGTAGCCGAGGAGGAGTTTGAAGCAGAGGAGCAGCTCGAAGCTAAGGAGCTGTTTGAACCAGAGAATGAGCTTACAGCGGAGAAAAGAGTATGGCAAAAATGTTATCTTAACCTCACTGGTTTTGATACATGATCACTAAATGGGCATGTGTCTCATTTGTACTCTTTTTCCCTTGTCAAGTTTTGTCCCAATGGGTTTTCTTGACAAGGTTTTTAATGAGGTAAATGATTCACATTCAAATCACCCATTTGTTGATCCAAACCATGACAATGCATTCAGAACTTGGCCCAATGGAATATATATCAAGTCTAGCTTGTTTTATGCCTATTACAAGCCCAAGAAGAGCCCAAACCAAGTGGGTAGTTTGCTGGCCAAGAGGAGTGACAAAATAAGTAATTGAAGAGTCATTTCTATTCAAACTTTATCTTTAATATTTTGTTATTTCCAAGGTAGTCTTGTGAGTGTGTTCCAAGACTTCCTTCTTCTTTATAAACCCCTTGTAATCTCTTATGAGAAGACAACCTTTCTTTTTATCAAAACCCTTTTGTTTCTCTAAGGATATCTTCTTGTTGGTGTGTATATCCAGCAAAACCCTTAGCCTCTTTGGTGCGTATATCCAAAGGATCTAAGTTCGGTATCGTGAAGCTATTCCGCAAGCTTCTTGTGATATCCATCGACCATTCAACTTCTATTCCGCTCCACGGCTTTCCAGCCAAATCTATCCTTTCTCAACTTAAGAGTGTCGAATCCTAGGGAGATTCTCGTCAAGTTAGCTACTGTTGTTTGCAAGGTTAATCTGAGTAAGTATTGATCAATGCTCAGATTGAGATTTGAGTATCTGGGTTTTGGATTTTGTATATTGTTTCAAGATCAACATAGTGACGTACATTGGTTTTTGTGGCACTTTAGTTGGTAACGGGAATGTACTCATATGTTATGATTTTCCCAGATACATTTCATGAGGTGAGAAGCAAGCGGGAGAGAAATAAAGAGGTATGTTTCACCTCTTTGTATTGTGAATCCATTCTTTTTTTTTGAGGTGTTTGCCTTGGTTCTTCTGTTTAGTTCTTTTTGAATTAACCTAACAAACCTTATATTTCTGAGTAATCACGTCCTCTAGTAGCTTACATTATCTTATATTTGTTGAGGTGTTTGCCTTGGTTCTTCTTGTTTCCATCTGTTATTCTTTACATCACACTGATGGTTATGTTATTGTTTGGTTTACAATCTTGATTCTCATCCTGACGATACCGGGATCACATTAGTAGTTCTCTTATTCTTTGCATCACACTGAGGTTGTTTGATATTGTTGTTTGCTTCTCAGGTCATACTTCTAATGGGGCATGATTACAGCTACAGTCAGCCAAGTTCTTCAGAGCAATATGAGGAGCATGAAGACTGTGAAGAGATGGAAAGAGAAGCTCTGATACGCATGGATGAAGGTGAGAGTAGTATGAGCAATGCTCATGCTATTCTCATGGATGAAGAAGAGAGGAGATTCATCCTTGCACAGAATCTGCAATACCCTCCTCAACCTGAGGTAGAGTACTAAGGGTTTACTAAGGTCTGCTATTGTGGTGGCATCCCTTTTCTCTCTACTTGCTACAACAGGAATAATCCAGGAAGAAGGTTTGTGGTCCTAAGTCTTGATAAGTATTGTCCAATGTTTTACACATTGCTGGTATTGAAGAGACTGATGTGATAATTTGTATATGTTCATGAAAGTACTTCACATGTCCTAATGTTGAGGATGGAGAAATGCACATACACAAGTGGTGGGATGAAGCTGTCATGGAAGAGATTCAGGGCCAAGACAGGTTGTATGAAGTTCTTTCTTCCCAAGTAGATAGCTTGAACTCGGTAACTGACAATGAAACTGAGGAGAAGGTGCTGATGTTAGAGAAAAATTTAGGTGAACTAGTTAAAAAGAAGAATGCATTTGGTTTACTCATTGCTCTCATGACATTTAGTTGTTTTGTCTTATTGTTGTCCTGTTGTTGTTGCAATTCTAACTTTGAGATTATGGACTTTGTCTTCTTGTCTCTCAAACTTTGTCATTTTTGTTGTAATTCAAACTTTATGCACAGAGAAAAATGTCTTCTTTGGTTTATATGTCCTCTATTATTTGGTTTATATAACTGCGAAAAGCATCACAAAGAAATTGTATTTGGTCACGTGTAAAGAAAATTTATATGTCCTCTATTCTCATTGTTTGGTCACGGGTAAGTTGTAATGGTCACAGGTTTGTATAACCACTTCAAACTACCCTTTATGATATATAACCATTGGCTAACTCTTACAAAAGCATCACAACTTCAAATATTCTTCTCACTTATCTTATGCTTACATTTCTTCTTCTCGCTTTTCTTCTTCTTCCTTATTGTCTTCTTCTTTATCTTCTTCACACTTATTCTTCTTTGAAATAGTACTCTTCCATATAATGAAGAATAATTTTCTAATTTTATGAATTCAATGTTGTTAATTTTCATCTTTGTATGCTTGATGTTTTATATTAATAATGTAATAATTGTATGTTTTTCCTTTTTTCAACTTTTTAAACTTTGTAATAATAAAATGGTATGAATGGGATGATATATGTTTTATTTCCATGTTTTTTATGTAATTAAAAAAATTATTTTTGTAAATTAAAAATATGATTAATTTAATAGAAGGACAAATAACAAGAGACACCAATGCTCCTACACTAAAATTTTTAAAAAGTCATATGATCTTAATATTCAAAAAATAATGGAGGGACAAAGATTGGTCATTCACCAATGCTGATGCTTTTAGCTCTCTCTCTCTCTCTCTCTCTCTCTCTCTCTCTCTCTCTCTCTCTCTCTCTCTCTCTCTCTCTCTCTCTCTCTCTCTCTCTCTCTCTCTCTCTCTCTCTCTCTCTCTCTCTCTCTCTCTCTCTCTCTCTCTCTCTCTCTCTCTCTCTCTCTCTCTCTTTTAAAATATCCTTGTAAATAATTTTTTAATAT
The DNA here is from genome assembly GCF_000375325.1 of Capsella rubella. NCBI lineage: Eukaryota > Viridiplantae > Streptophyta > Magnoliopsida > Brassicales > Brassicaceae > Capsella > Capsella rubella. The sequence goes on along the minus strand of NW_006238917.1, from coordinate 13,656,102 downwards.
TTACTAAATTATTGTAAAATCTTGTAAATCTTTAAAATCCACTTGTAAATCTTTTATTGCCCTTTTTTAAAATCTTTCATAAGCCCTTCTAAATCATTTTAAAAATCTTATAAAATATTATTTATTAATCTTGTAAATCCTTGTTAAAACTTTGTAATTTTTGTAAGAACATCTGTAAATTTTTAAATTCCAAGATCATTGGTTGAAAAATAAAATTTTGTGGGAAAATGTTTTTGCGGTATTTTGTTGACTTAAATAATTTTCAAACAAGAGTAAAATGATCATTAAAAATTAAAAGAGGAATAAAGTGAAAGTGGACAAGAAAGTATTTTTACAAAAAGGTGTCTACGACAAAATATTTGTAAACATTTCTCTATGTAATATATATATATATATTTAAAATAAGCCACAACTCAAGGGTAAGGGTGAAGCCCCTAATGAATAAATATGAGAAGTGTGTCCAACGGGCCGAATATTTCCCTCATTTGGATGGTCATTTAGATGAGCTCCATCCATCATCGAGCGTGGTTTGTGAATAGTCCATGTCTAAATAAAACCTTATGATCCTTTGGAAAATACTCTGCACACATTATTTAACAGTGTTTGTAAGGTCATGAAAGTTTGATAAAACGGTTTCAGTCACAATATAATTCATTCACAATATAAATTGAATCCACTCGAAATATGGTTCCATTTGTTGTTATCTGCGTGCTTGTTCGAATTGGCACAAAATATACCAAAAATATTGATGGGAATGTCAAAAATGGTGTTCAACAGATGTGTATTGTCAAATAAGACAAGTCACTCCCCAGCTATAAGCCAATTCAACTTTAAGGTGGCTAAAATGTCTTTGACCACTAGAAACAAACTTGGTGAATAAAATCAATAGATCAATTATGATGTATAACTTTTAGAAAACAACAAACAAACAGAAGAGTTTAACAATATTTATGCAGATACACACATTTTTCAGATTTTAATAGAATGATTGACTCAATATCTATTTGACATAGCCGTATTATCCTACTGTAATTGGTTGTCTAAGGTAATTTCAGTTTATGGGTTTATTTTTTCAATTTGTGGGTTTACTCCAAATGCTTTGTTCCTTGTGATTCTTATGTCTTGGGTTATGGGTTTTAACATATTTGTGATAAAGTGATCCAAATTTTGATATACAAAATTTATTAATCAATGTTCTATAAGAATATCAATTGAGATGCGTGATGCTCTTTGATTGCAAGATAAAGATGAACAACAAAAAGAAGAACAAAATTTATTAATTAATGTTTATAAGATGAAGATGAAGATGAAGAAAGAAAGAAAGAAGATTCGAGTTATAAATCAGTAGGTTATGTATATGTATGATTTTGCAAAAAGATCAAAAGAACATGGAAAATTGTTTGCCAGCTACATAGACAATTCACGTACACATACGCACACATGCATACATTTTTAATGTTTGGCTAGCTACACAGACTATTGACATCACATGAGCACATATCTGAACAAACATTGGTTATGTACGCAGCACCATAACCATAGCTTCCAGTACCTTCCCGTTTGAAGGAACGACGGAATCCAGTGACGGCCCTTAATCCCGATTATGACCCGGTTAATAATTTGACCCGCGAAATTATTATTTTTTTAACCGGACCAAATTTGTAATGTCCCAAACCCGGTTCAATTGAAATTTCTACATAACAAACACTCTTTTACTCTTCCTAATACTTTCACGATCTGTAAAGCAAAAAAAGAAAAAAAAAATCCCCTTTTACTTAGGGTTCTTGAGGAAGAGGAATTCGAATCTCATCACGATACAAGGTAATACATATCGTTTTGAGTTCACTAATATGTGAAATAGAAATCGAAATCTTGAGAGTAAGGTTCATGGATTATAAATGTTTCTCGATTATTTCTGGGTTTCTGGGTTTTGTGGGTTTAACTTTTGTTTCTTGTTCGTTTATGTCTGGTTTTGTTGGATTTAAAATATTGGATTGGTCGTTGGTTTTTTAAGACAGGGAAAGAGCAGTGTGAATTTAGGTAAGATGGATTTAAGCACGGGTTCATCTAGTACTACTAGATATTTGGGAGGTTTGAGGAAGTGTAATTGTGGATTGCCAGCCAAGATATTCACATCAAAGACCAAAAAGAATCCATGGAAAAGGTTATTTGGGTGTCAATTGTATAAGGTATGTTTAATGTGTGTGTTTCTTATGTTGAGGTGAATGGAAATAGCAAATTCTGAGTTTTATTATGAATGTAGGATGGTGGAACGGAGCCTCGCAAGTATTTTAAGTGGTTTGATGATGAAGAGTCTAAACGATTGTCGCGAAATGCATTGAGTCAAGCTATGGCAGAGATTGAAGAGAAGGAATACATTATCCATGAACTAAGAATGACCGTTATAGAACTTCGTACTGGTTTGGAGAAGCATGTGGAAGACGCAGAAAAAGTTATATATAGGCAACGATTGATCATAACAGGATTATCCGGATTGCTTGTATGTGCCATTGGAGCCATTATTTTTGGTTGATGGTTGTTGATCTTTAAGTGTCTGTGTCTTTCTCTTAACGTCATAAACACATATGTGGTCATCTAAGAATTGTGTGAACTGTTTTGTTAACTACTAATGAGCAAACAAGTTTGTCATTCTCTTCATTCATTTGTGCTCATGTGATGTCCATAGTCTATGTAGCTAGCCAAACATTAAAATTGTCTGCATGTGTGCGTATGTGTTCGTGAATTGTCTGTGTAGCTGGCAAACAATTTTCCAAAGAACATCTCTAAAGTAGGAGCTATGAACGTTTTTGATGTATGAACTTACACATTGTTTTTATGTAATGGACCTTATGGACAGTCGACTTGGTCATGGTCCTATTTGGTCTGCTTTTCATTTGGACATGGTCCTATTTGGTCTGGTCTTCATTTGGATATGGTCCTTTTTGGGCTATAACCAGAATTTTCAATAAAATATATATGTACATGGGCGGCCCAATTGATATCTCTACACCTATGGTTATATGCTATAACATCTTTACAATTAGATAATGTTTTTAACACAAGATGTTAACACAAGCAGTTAAGTGTATCTAATCACATAATTTTCATCCTATATTATTTGTTTCAAGACTCTTGCTTTAATTTGCAAAGGTTTTTTATAATCTCTTGATCTGAAATCAATATTCAGTTCTCGATGGGATTTCAATATTTTATACACAATTGGTGACTATTTGTAGGGTTTATTTATTTATTGGGTTTATAATGGTTTAAGGTAATTAGTACAATGTCCATTTCAATAACCAGTTGGTATGTACGGTTGATCCTTTCAATACACTGGAAACTTTAATCCATTATTCAGTTGAAATTTAATATCCATATCTCCCGTTTATTATAAATCCCACCTCTATTTCTCTTTTCATTTTAATAATATTTTATACAAAGACTAAAATAAGTTTTAAACACCTTTATATATTATTAAATGGTAAACAACATAATATTTTTAATTCATAATATTGAGTTAAAAAATTCATATTATAATATAGTTTTATCGTTATAAATCATATTATAAATCGAGTTGGAGTTAATGGACCTTATGAATGAATTTAAATAATCAAAATATTAGATATAATTTTTTTATGATTTAACGATTTAAAATAATAATATATTAAAAATGCATGTTAATTAATAATAAACTAAAATTATTTTTCATAATTATTGTTAATACATTAAAATATGTATTTCTTTTTGTATTTCACTAATGAAACATTATCTTGTTCCAATTTTTATGTATTAATCGTAATTTTCTCACAAATATATTTTTCTTCTTCGTACCGCAATTGAACCATACCACACTTTTAAGCCATTTTTGCATTGTTGTTAATTAGGCAGCGATTAAACAAGATTTTATTTTTTTCATCAAAACCGCACTGCTAACAAGCGGTAATTTTTTTCTGAAATTTGCCTTTTTTATTTAAAAAATAAATCCAAATGAGGAATTACACAGAGAGATTTGAACTACATGTTCGAATGGATACATCTATTACCCAGTTGTTTTCAAACATTTATAGTAACTGTATATTTTTTTATTTTAATATATATATATATATATATATATATATAAATTAAAAACTTATTTCTCTACTTTTCTCTTCCATTTAAGTTATTTTCATTCTTCCACTTAAGTTATTTTCATTCTTCCACCTAAGTTATTTTTTATAAGTCTTTTTCCATTAAGAATAACTAGTGATGGACCCGCACGTACGTACAGAGTTATTTTTACAAAATTACAATTTTTTATGTAGATGCTATTTTTGTAAAACTTTGTTATATGAGTTTATTTGATAAACTATATATAGACATACAGTTGTAAAATATAGATATTGTATTACATAATATAATTTTAAAATAATTTAAATGAAAATGATAAGTGATATTACGTGTTTACTTTTTAGACTAATCAAAACATATCTAACAGTTTGATTAGAGATGTTAAATTGGATTTGGCTTTAGTTTGAATTGTTTTATGTGTAGTTTAGAATAGAAACCCCGTCATGTCCATTTCTGTCTCGTCCCGACCCATCTCGTCCCGCCCCACCCCGTTCCGCCCTGTCCCGTCCCACCCTGCCCTGTCCCACCCTGCCCTGTCCCACCCATATTCTTCGTTTAAATATTTATTTTTATCAAACTAATACCCATTTATAAGTCACATGCTCCCACCAATTTTATTAACAAGGCACTGTCTCTAATCCTAGCATACACCATCCTTGTTCGACTTTTAATGTTATTGATCGTTCAGTTTCATCTTTATTTCTCATTACTTTCTTCAATTCAAAGATTCATGTTTTGGTCTTTTTGTTTTCTAAAGATTTAAGTATTATTTTTTTTTTTAATACATGGATTTACTGTAGTTTTGTTATCCGAAGTATATGTTATCTTCGTGTACCCGTCATTTCATGTCTCAATATTTAGCAATTTAAATTACACGTCCTCGTATCGTACTCGTAGTTTTATATTTGAAAGTTGAAAATGAATTTAAATTTATGATCGTGTCTCGTAACAATTATATCTAATCATGTTTTTTTTTATGAGAAATAATTCAGATAATGTTTGTTTCGAATTATATGTTCCCGTCTCGTATCCATTTCTATAAGTTTATATATATATTTTTAATAAATAACACCATTTACATGTAACTAAATATAATTTTAATATGTGTAAAATTTCATATAACTACCAACTTTTTTTTATTTCAACCGGTTATCCAAAATTTATATATCATATTTGTCAAGGATAGTTCAAAATTGTACGTATATGTGAGATATTATTGTTTGTAGATATTTATTTACTATATCATTTACATCATACCAATTTGACATTTTATTTGTTTTCAATTAGATTAAATCATAAAAATATAATCCATTTATTATTTAAAAATTGGTAATAAGTCGGAAAAATCATTTAAATGTGATATATCCACTTGTTATTTAGTTTTAATCTTAATAGAAATTCTATATGTTTATAATCTTAAAATGTAGTTTATGATTTGATAAAACAATTATTTAATATTTGATAATAGTAATGATATGCACATTGCCAATGGATGAAGATTTATTTTGTTAAGATTGTGTGAAATTAATAAGAAAAAAGAAATTTAGAATAATCATTAACTAACTGTTTGACCAAATAAAAATCATTAACTAATTGAATGAATGATAAATTTTGTAGATATCTTTTGTGCTATAATTACTAGATTGCTTTTTGAAGATGAGTATTTTTTATGTGAAAATAAGAAATTTCTGTGATCTATAATGTTTATTCGCATGATTTTAGCAAAACAAATATTTAATTATTGATTTATTTAAATTTTATTTATATTTTAAAATTATATAATTTTTAAAAATTTGATGATATGATCAGTTATATATATACACTATGTAGAATTTGATTAGTTTATTATTTCAAGAGAATTTTTGAGAAATACCCCTTTTGGTGTACCCCTTTTTAAAAATACCCCTCTTTTCTATCCATTTTCAAAAATACCCCTTTTCAAATATGAAAAATTATAAACTTTTATATGGTTAATAAGATACATCGAGGTCATCATTACTACTGGGAGACTAAATCCAAATATTTATAAGGTTTTAAAAGGTTCTAAACGGCATTTATAATGTTTTTATAAGGTTTTTAAAAGGTTTACACAGTTTTATAAGGTTTTTAAATGGTTTTTAAAAGGTTTTTAAAATATATTTATACGGTATTTATTAAATATATATATAAACTTACACACATATAAAGATAATTTGTGTCTATATATATATAAGTTTACACATATGTTTTTGATAAATTTCAAATTTTATAGTGACTTTTTGATAAATCTAGAAAGAGGGGTATTTTTAAAAAGTGGTATTGGAAAAGGGGTATTTTTAAAGCTAACATATTGTTTTTTTTTTGTTTTTTCTAAAAAATATATTAGCTTTGTCTTTTTAGATATATGATGATTTTGTATTATTAGATTTTATTTTTTTATAAATTATTAATTTCGAAATTATATTAAAATATTAAATTAATATTAGATATTTTTACGTATATTTAAAATAGAGATGTCTACATATATTTAAATAGATATGTTTATATATATTTAATTTTGAATTTAATTGTCTACTTTTTTTGATAAAAGATTATTATGATTTCCATAAATATAGATAGTTTTTTTTTTTTTGGCTGTCATTAAATTTGTTTGGCAACTTGTATATCTTTCATGATATTTTTTTTTTTTAATTGGGGGGCTGTTTGCCTGCTCTTTGTGCTCCCCAATTAATATTATAGATTGATTAACTCTCTCTTTTATTTTTTCAAAGAGGGTGCGCACAACTTTAGAAGTATCATTCATGTGCGTAACATTGGTTTCGTAATTTTCTCCATGATACAAAAATAGTCAAAATATAAAGTATTTTTCTGTGTTTAAAATTTAATTTTAATTTATAAATGAAAATATTGTAAAATATGTATATAATTCTAATAGAATTTTTAAAATATGTATATAATTCTAATCGGAAGTTTAATGTTCTACATTTAAAAATATTAATTAAATTTACATATGAAAATAGTTAAAAATAGGTTAATAATTCTAAACAGAAAAATTATTCTTAAAAGGATATAAATAATCAGTTTTTATAAAACTAATAAATAAAAAATGAAATTTATTTATAAGGAAATTGATCATAAACATTTTTGAAATGATAATGATTTTATAGGAAGACCAAAAATGAAAAGAAATATTTGAAAATAAGGAAAATAAAATATAAATGTTTTTAGTTAGAATACATGATATATATTTTTTTCGAAGTATTTTTTGTTTTATAAAGGTTTTTAGTTGATACTATAAGCTTTTTAAAGCCCAATCGAAATCATCCATCTTAATATCTCAAACTTTTAAGTCATTTTAACTAGCCCTGAGACTTATTATCCGATATCCAAGATCCGCTCGGACATCCGCTCACATTCGATCCAAAAAATAGGATATTCGAGGTGGCCAGATCCGGATCCGGATAGTGGTTTAAAGTAATTTTGTCATCTGATCGCACTCATTAAAAAAAAAGAGTATTGTACATGGATCATATTCTTTTCAATTGCAAGACGTGGTTCTACTAGGCCTGGCAAAAAACACTGAATCAAATATCCGAACCAAAAATGATCCAAAACAAATGATCCAAATCCGAAACTGAAAATTTAGATTTATTCTATTGGGTCTTAAACTCTCCGACAAGAAAACTCCAACCCGAACCCCAAAATACACAAAATATAAAAACATACAAATAATTTAATACCTGAGTTTTTTTCGAATACCCAAATTATACTCGAAAGCCAAAGTTTTGTCCGAAAATTTGGATATTTTGTTATAAACTAGAGAGAATAGAGAGGGAATTGGGATGCTTTATTAATTAGCTTATGTTCTTTTCTATAGATTGATACAAGGGGTTATGAGTAAACCCTAATACAATAGGGAAAAGGTTAAACGGTCTTAACATAGACGGACCGGGCTTGTGATGGGCCGGGCCGGACTGGGCTTGTTATGACAATCCATCATATGATTTATAACACCCCCCTTGGATGTCATAACCATCGTGAGCTAGTAATACGCTTGGGGATGTTGCCTCATTAAAACCTTACCAGGAAAACCCATTGGGATAAAATCATGGTGAAGGAAAAAAAGAGTACAACACGTATTACTCCCCCTCATTTGAAGCTCACTGAAGATCTTTCAACCGGCGCATTCCAATTTGCTTTATAAGTTTCTTGAACGTTGAGGTTGGAAGCGACTTGGTGAATAGATCCGCCGAGTTGTCACATGATTGAACTTGTTCAACTTGAACCTCTCCGGCTTTCTGTAATTCATGAGTGAAGAAGAACTTCGACAAGATGTGCTTTCTCCTATCTCCTTTTATATATCCATCTTTGAGCTGAGCTATGCATGTAGCATTGTCCTCATACATTATTGTTGGTGCTGCCTTCCCTTCGGTCATCCCAGAATCGATCATAATATGTTGAATCATGGATCTCAACCAAACACATTCACGGCTGGCCTCATGCATCGTCAAAATTTCAGAATGGTTGGACGATGTTGCTGCGATCGTTTGCTTCTGAGATCGCCAAGATATTGCCGTACCACCGTGTGTGAAAACATAACCAGTTTGAGATCGACCATTGTGTGGATCCGAGAGATAACCTGCATCAGCAAAACCAACTAATCCCTCCTTGGTTTGGTTAGTATAAAATAAATCCAAATCTTTCGTATCTTGTAGATAACGAAAAATATGTTTAATCCCGTTCCAGTGCCTTTGGGTTGGATATGAGCTAAATCTAGATAATAGATTTACGGCAAAACATATATATGGCCTAGTGTGGCTCGCCATATACATCAAAGCTCCGATGGCACTTAGATATTGCACTTCGGGGCCGAGGACTTCTTCATCCTCTTTCTTAGGACCGAATGGATCTGTATCCAAGTCAAGCGACCTCACAACCATGGGGCTAGTCAATGGGTGAGATCGGTCCGTATTAAACCGCTTGAGTACCTTTTCTATATATGTCATTTGATGCACAAGGATTGATGTACTCAAACTGTAATCCCAAACAGAATTTTGCTTTTCCGAGATCTTTCATCTCAAATTCCTTTTTCAAATATTCCACTGTTTGGGTTATTTCACCAGTGGTTCCCAGGATATTCAGGTCGTCTACATAGACCGCGATAATTACGAACCCCTTATCAAATTTCCATATAAAAATACAAGGACTTATGGGGTCGTTCTTATAGCCCTTTTTCACTAAGTACTCGCTTAGTCTATTATACCACATACGACCTGATTGCTTTAATCCATAAAGGGATTTATCCGGCCCGCCTGACACCTCTAAGCTCAATGCCCTCTGGGAATTTCATGTATATTTCATTATCCAGTGGACCATATAAGTATGCGGTTACAACATCCATTAACCGCAAGTCTAAATTATTTCTTATGGCCAGACTTATTAGGAATCGAAAGGTAGTAGCATCCACCACAGGGGAGTACGTCTCCTCATAATCTATTCCCGGTCTTTGTGAGAATCCTTGTGCAACAAGCCGTGCTTTATATCTCACGATTTCACAGTGTTCATTCCTTTTCCTCACAAAGACCCATTTATGTCCAACTGGCTTTATATCGAGAGGTGTCCTTATTATTGGACCTAACACATTCCACTTCTTTAATCATAGTTCGATCCTGCGAGTGGGCACCACCTTTTCCTTATTGTATTAGGGTTTACTCATAACCCCTTGTATCAATCTCTATATAAAGGAACATAAGCTAATGAATAAAGTATCTCAATTCCCTCTCTATTTTCTCTAGTTTATAACACATTATCAGCACGATTCTCTAAACCCTAAAAGCTAAAGCTAAAATCGCCCCTAAACCTTAAACCTAAAAGATCTCGGCGGTACTGTTCATCGTGATACTGTTCATCGCGGTTCATTGAAGAAGCTTGTGTTACCGAGGTATTTAGCTCCCGGTCCAAATCCATTCAGCATTCAATATGTGTTCAAGAGGTAAACATCATGAACCCTAAAACAATTGTTTCATATTTATAATCTTAAAACCATAAATACTTGAATATGAGATTGTTGTATGGATTACTTTTCACATGAAATTATGAAACCCTAGAGCATGTGATTGTTGTTTGAAGTACTTTCATATGAATTTATAAAACCCTATGAATATGAGATTGTTGTTTGAAGTACTTTTCACATGAAATTATGAAACCCTAAAACATGTGATTGTTGTTTGGACTGCTTTTCATGCGATATTTTGAAACCGTAAAATATGAGATTGTTCTTTGAACTGCTTTTCATGTAACCCTAAAATCGATTATAAACTTGTTTTTCATATGGATTGTTACTTGTTTATATTAATATGAATTTATGAAATCCTAATATATGATTAACATGAAAATCGAATATGAAAGCATGTGCACCTAGAACTGCTTAATAAATTTTAAAGTCTTAAGATCATGAAATTATATGCTTGAATTTGCATGATGAGTGTTTGATCTTATAGAAATCACATGCTAGGATGCTTGTTTAAAATCTCATGAATACTTGGTGAATATGAATGTCGTTTGGCATATATGAGATTATAAGACCATGAGATATGGGATAATGAGATATGAGATATGGGATCATGAGATATGAGATATGAGATATGAGAATCATGATAATCATAAGACATTGCATAGACCTTGTCCGGGATAATTGCTCGGAGAAAAGGGGACGCGGCTCGGCGAGTTTATACTCGTCTGAACTGATGCGCGGGCTACCTCTCTACCGAACGGTTGGAACGGGCAAAGGTAATAAGTAGTTTATAATGAAATCTAAAGATAAGCATATGTCCTTCTTTTCAAATGTCGAAACTGAATAACTTGGATTTTACCGCCCTTAATCTCTCGGGAGATAATTACTTGCAATGGGCGTTGGATGCTAAGATCATCCTAAAATCAAAAAGGCTCGGTGAATGTATTGTTGATGGCAATGACGAGCCCGATAAGAACAAGTATAAGGCAATATTAATTATTCGCCATCACCTTACAGAGAGTCTCAAGGATCAGTACTTGACTATTGAGAATCCCTTGGGTTCTTATCCATTGTGCGGATCAATGTGTGTGGGCACCACCTTTTCCTTATTGTATTAGAATCCAAGAGATTCTCAATAGTCAAGTACTGCTCCTTGAGACTCTCCGCAAGGTGATGGCGAATAATTAATATTGCCTTATACTTGTTTTTATCGGGCTCGTCATTGCCATCAACAATACATTCACCGAGCCTCTTTGATTTTAGGATGATCTTAGCATCCAACGCCCATTGCAAGTAATTATCTCCCGAGAGATTAAGGGTGGTAAAATCCAAGTTATTCAGCTTCGACATCTGAAAAGAAGGACATATGCTTATCTTTAGGCTTCATTATAAACCACTTATTACGATTGCCCGTTCCAACCGTTCGGTAGAGAGGTAGCCCGCGCATCAGTTCGGACGAGTATAAACTCGCCGAGTCGCGTCCCCTTTTCTCCGAACAATCATCCCGGACAAGGTATATGCATTGTCTTATGATTCTCATATCTTGTATCTCATGATCCCATATCTCATGGTTTTATAATCTCATACATGCCAAACGACATTCATATTCATCAAGTATTCATGCGATTTAAACAAGCATCCTAGCATGCGATTTCTATAAGATCAAACACCCATCATGCAAGTTCAAGCATATAATTTCATGATCTTAAGACTTTAAAATTTATCATGCAGTTCTAGGTGCTCATGCTTGATCGATTTTATTTTAGAGAAATATTAAGGTGATCATGTATTCATATTCGATTTCCATGTTAATCATATATTAGGATTTTATAAATTCATATTAATATAAACAATCAACAATCCATATGAGAAACAAGTTTATAATCGATTTTACAATTCCAAAATATCGCATGAAAACAGTCCAAACAACAATCACATATTTTAGGGTTTCATATTTGCATGTGAAAAGTACTTCAAACAACAATCTCATATTTTTAGGATTTTATAAAATCATATGAAAGTACTTCAAACAACAATCACATGTTCAAGTTTTCATGGTTTTAATTTTATAAACATGAAACAATGGTTTTAGGGTTCATGTTGTTTACCTCTTAAATGGATTATGAATGGATTTGGACCGGGAGCTAAAGACCTCAGTAACTCAAGCTTCCGCAACAAACCGCGATGAACAGTACCAACGATGAACAGTGTCGGCGATGAACATTGTCGCGATGAACAGTACCGAGATGAATAGTACCGCCGATATCTTTTAGGTTTAAGGTTTAGGGGCGATTTTAACTTTAGTTTTTAGGGTTTAGAGAACCGTGCTGATAACATGTTATAAACTAGAGAGAATAGAGAGGGAATTGAGATGCTTTATTCATTAGCTTATGTTCCTTTATATAGAGATTGATATAAGGGGTTATGAGTAAACCCTAATACAATAAGGAAAAGGTTAAACCGTCTTAACATAGACGGGCCGGGCTTGTGATGGGCCGGGCCAGACTGGGCTTGTTATGACAATCCATCATATGGGTTATAAAATATTTCAAGAAAACCAGTTAGTTATTAAAATTTTGGGTATCCCTATATTAGTAAAAGAGAAGTACAAAAAGTGCTTCCGGGTCGGATCAATTTTAAAAAATTACCCGAAATTTATAATTGGATCTTTTAAAGTTGGATAGATCAATAGGTTTGGATACATACACCGGATACTTTCCAAATCTAATTTTAGAATTGTATTATTTCCATAACTAATTATAGGATTTATTAATATTTCTCTAATTAATTTAATACAATCTATTTAAAAAAAAATCTTCTTTCACGTTTATTTGATATTACTTTTAATTTATGATATTATTTAATAATAATTTAAATAATACTCTACTTGCACTATATAATATAATTATTTAATAAAAATTTAACTCTTTTTTGCATATGTTGCAATTTGAATTTTTCAAAACGGACATATAATACTCAACTACACTCGGTTAAATATTTTGGACAATGGCTTAAAATCATTATAAGTATGACTAATATTTAAAATTTCAAATAGTTTCAAAATATTATAAATAAAAGGTTCAAATATATAAAACTTTTAGAGTTTTAAATATTGAAATATTTTTGAAGACATAAATGTAATTAAGGAGACATCATTTTTATTGATAAAATATATTATATATCAAACTATGTAAATTTAGATAATTCACAGGTAATTTGTTTTTTTTTTTTTTGTTATCATTACAAATTATACGTTTCTCTTTGAGAGGGACCGGACTCGAACCCGGATCTGGTGAAAAGGCAACAGAGGTGAGAACCACTAGCCCACTTGTCCTTCTCAGTAGTTTGTTAAAATCACAATTATAATGATAAAGCCAGTTACGAATAATGTTTTTTACGAATGAATTCTGTTACGGGTTGGACTTTCAAAAAATATATTGTAAATATGTAATTTTTACGTATATTCCTAATTTTACTACAAAAATGGTCAAAATGAATAATTTATCGACAAATATTATTTCGTGCTGTTAAATTTTCACCGTGTTTTTAGTTGTATCAAAACTCAGTATATGATTATTTACTTGCTTTTTCCTTTATTATTTTATTTAAATTTATTATACAAATATATGATTTACCGTAATCGACTGCATTCTAACAAAATTAAAATGTAACATATTCTAATCCGTTAAAAGTTATATATATGTAATTATTTCCCCCGCGCTGTAGCGCGGGTCCGAACCTAGTTAGGATAAGATTTCGGTATTTATCAGTTCTAAAATTTTAGCTTTAGTCTATTCGGTCTAAAATGTTCTAAAATTTTAGCTTTAGTCTATTGGGTCTAAAATGTTTTACCCAAGAAATCAAAACTCGACCCGAGTAGCTACTACAGTTATGACCCTGGTGAATTATTGTTCTGCTTTGGCCATTATAAATCACAAACATAGAATGATCTGAACTTAAAGCTATATAGATATATCTTGATTCATTTTACGAAAAGAGATTATTGATATCATATAATAGTACAAAAGAGAACCAAGATCAACTTGACATGTGATAACAATGGGAATGCATGCAAAAAAAAGCAAGAAAGAAAGAGAATGCATGCAAACTACTAAAGGGGAGTACGTGCATTACAAAACTCACTATTGTTTTCCGACGATACCCAACGGCCAACGCCACCAACATTTCCAAACATTTACGTTTCCAACAATATTCGTGGCACCGCCTCAACACCACCACCTCCGACAACGTTGTTTCAAACAACATTACCAACAATCTTATCACCACCTCCACCAGAATCGGCACTTCCACCAGCGCCACCAGAACCACTTGCTCCACCAGTACCACCAGCACCACTAGGACCACCCGCACCACTAGGACCACCAGCACCACTTGCACCACCGGCACCAGTAGCACCACCAGCACCACTTGCACCACCACTACCCCCGGCATCAGTACCATTAACACCACCACTAGCACCAGCATCAACACTACCAACACCACTAGCACCACCACTACCCCCGGCATCAGCACCACCAACACTACTAGCACCACCGGCACCACCATCGCCACTCGTACCACCAGCACCAGTAGCATCGCCATCACTACTAGTATCATCACTATCACCAACAGTACCACCAGCATCAGCACCACTAGCACCACCAGCACCACTTGCACCACCAGCACCCGTAGCGCCACCGGCTCCACTAGCACCACCAGCACCACTTGCTCCACCGGCACCGCTGGCAGCACCAGCACCACCAGCACCGCTAGCACCAGCAGCACCACCAGCACCACTAATACTACCACTAGAAACATCGGTACTAGTACCACCATTTCCACCAACACCACCGACATCATCTCCAAGAACATTGTTTCCATTTGCACCACCACTAGCACCACCAACACCAACATCACTAGCACCAGCAGCACTAGCACCACCAGCACCAGCACCACGAGCACCATTTTTACCACCAGGACTACCTGCACCACTGGCACCTCCGGCACCACCAGGACCACTAGCACCACCGGGACCACCTGCACCGCTAGGACCACCTGCACCACTGGGACCACCCGCACCACTAGGCCCACCAGCACCACTTGCACCACCAGCACCACTTGCACCACCACTAGCACCACCAGTAGCACCACCACTAGCAGTACCACCACCACCAGCATTGGCGCCACTGGCACCACCTGCACCACTTGCTCCACCAGCACCAGTAGCACCACCAGCACCACTAGCACCACCGGCACCACTAGCTCCCCCTGCGCCACTTGCACCACCGGCACCACCAGCACCACTAGCACCGCCAGCACCACCAGCACCACTAATGTCACCGCTAGAAGTATCGGAACTAGTACCACCTCCACCAACACCACTATCACCGACTCCTACGACAATACTATCAGCAACTCCTTTGTGATCAATTCTTCTAGCTCCACTTCCTACAATTCGCCTTGGAGCAGCTCTTCTAACTCTACTTTCAACAAAACCATTGATACCATACGTAATGCCTATTTCACCTTTAAAAGGACTAACACTTTTTCCACCTCCGCCACCACCAACTCCGCCTTCGGCTTTGATATTAGAACTTGCACCTCCATCTCCGGCTGTAATACCACCACCTAGAGCTTTTATCCCACCGTTGGCACCACCATGAGCTCCTCCATTTATATAATGTCGGATTTTGCCGCTGCCACGGCCACCTATACCAGATAACTTTCCCAACACTTGGATTGACATCAGTAACATCAACACACATGCCATTACCCAATCTCTTCTCATGACCATCCCCATATATACTCTTACTATCTCTCACTTTAATAAAATATTAATACAGTCACAAGCAGATTCTGATCAAGACAGATTATGAAACAATATAAGCTCAATCAGAACCTGCTATTTGAGTACAGAACTTGGCGGGAAGTTGTGTATTTATAGCAAAAAATCATTAGTAGCAAGCACACACACATACGTGTCCACTAATCACTGGTTCATTACTAATATGAAAACCCACCCAACAATTGATCAAACGCGTCGGCATAGATAGTCTTTTGTAGTACGATATTATATTAAAGCTGATAATGATGGTCACTTGTAAGAACACTAACTCATGCCTTCTTGCTCTATTCATGTAACGTCAAGATATTAAATAAAACTGATAATGATGATCACTTGTAAGAAATTATCAGACAATATTCTTGGTCCATTCATTTAATTAACAGTACTTCCTATAGTGGACTATTATAAGGATGTCATTGAAGAAGAACATTTAGAATTCTACTTGCCTAATGTACTAAAGTTGCATTCACGAAAGAGGTGTGGCTATGATTTTTCGATATAGCCTGGCTACTACATTAGGAGCATTTAGACCTCAACGGTTTATTATTGGTATAATATATGTTCTAATATGTTGTTAAAAATATTTCTATTTAGCTATTTATGAAATTTTATAGGATTACTATTTTCTTATTTAGTTTTCTCGTTGGGTTTTACTTCTACTCTTTATTATAAAGAGAGATGAAGTCTAGGTTTTAAGGCTCATCCAAGCTAGAGATCAGTGCTTTGGAGGTTTCAATCGGGTTAGGCCGAGGGAAGAACTTAGTTCTCTTTAGGATTTGGTCTTCTTGTTCTTGTCTTCTAAATCTTAATAAAGAGGATACTGAGTTTTAATTCTAGTTTGTGACTCTTGTTCTCTAACACTTGTTCCAACATGCCTAAATAATTGCTATGTAAGGGCAAGTCACATTTTGAATCTAGCCTTGAGGACAAGGCCGGTTTGGAGCGCTCCACAATGTTACAAAAATTTCTATTTAGCTAATTTGGAAATTATATAGGGTTGCAATTTTCTTATTTACTTTTCTTATAGGTTTTTACTTCTACATTTTATTATAAATAGAGATGAAGTCTAGTATAAGTTGTAAGACTCATCCAAGCTAGAGAGTGCTTTGGAGGTTTCATCGGGTTAGGCCGAGGGGGGAACTTAGTTCTCTTTGTAATTTGGTGTTCTTGTTCTTGTCTTTTAAATCTTAATAAAGAGGACAGAGTTTTGATTCTGGTTTGTGACTCTTGTTCTCTATGACCCTAATGTATGAACGCGTAAGTATATAACCTAATCGAAACTGCTTCATAGCGATGAATAAAAAGGAAACCCAAGTTTAAGATGACAAAAAAATGTACTCTAGTGGGAAAAAACATGATAAAGTGAAATAAACAATATACTTGATAATTGTCAAATAAACAAAATAATAATATGCTTTGAGCATGCCGACTTCAAAAAATGCTTTCAATATACTTTGGGCATATATGTAATCAGCGAAGTTGTGACACTGTGACTGACTAATCCCTGCTCTCCACTCTCTTCCTCAACTTGAGATTCTTCCAAAAAGCTTGTTGACTTTATTATTTACAGTTGCATAGCACAAAATAAATTACGGAATTGAAAGATTTGAGCTTAATTACGGCATCTTAGATTATTACTTGGTTAAGGTTTATACGTTGCAAATTTGTTAAAGATTTTACATAGGAATAATTAGAATTTTGAGCATGTGGAAGTTCTCTTGGTCTGCTACTTTTATAGTTTCACTAGGTTGTGAACCCACGCTACGCATGGGTTTATTTAATATATTTTGCTAAAATTATATTTGATTGATGATAGTTATAAAGTTTTTATACAGAAAGTTAAATTATTATTAAAGCATAAAAATTTATTTCAAATACACATCTAAAAAAATTATAAAATCAATTTTTATAGGAATCAAATAAAATCAAAAGAATCATGAACCAATCTTGTTTTTTTCATATTTAATTGGGCACAATTACCTATGTCTTCTTCTTTTTCCCCACATTCATCGTTTTCATATTTTTCATATATATATGGGCAAAAATAGTTTATGTCCACACAAATCACTTTGACTATGTATCTATCAAGTCGTTGGTGAGCAAGAGAGGATCTTGGGGTGGGAACTATAGTTGATCACCAATATTGAGGGTTTGATGCATTTCCTTGTACTTTTAGGTTTTCTTTCTTAAGCGTTTTTCAGCCTACTAATGGTTTACTGAAACAGAAGTAAATCATGTTGTTTCCTTTTATATAAGGTTTAAAACTGTCACAAGTGTTTATCCTCACCACCTCACATGTATAATGGTGCTCTTGGTTGTCTTCAATCTTTGCAACATCTTTCATTGTCTCATTAGTTTGAGACCTAGAAGGAACGACAAACATGGGCACCATAAAGGTTAATCATAGCTTCATAACTTTATCTGACAGTTTCACATCACATATTTCTTCACAGAAATACTTAATAAGTTGATATAGGTCAGCATGGAATTATATATGAACTCTACATCTAGGGTGGAAGAGTCCGTAGTTTCAACATCAATGGCACGAAGCAGATCTTCTTTATGCTTTCTTTCACTGATATCTTTCATTTTCTGCCACTAAACTTGTATTTGGGCCATAACAACCATCTATACTTGATATACTGTGCCTTTCATAATACTTTTGCATTTAGTTTTGGCCCACAAAATTACATAGCAACCCTATTAGTACCACCAGTGGAGCTGGTCTAAGAGATGCTTAGGAGCACCGGTGCTTAATGAAATTTAAGGTGGTTACTTATGAATAAAATTGATTAATTAAATGTAAAAACACTAAAATCAGCTAAACATTGTTGCTTAAATAGGGTGCTTAAGATTTTCAAAGCACCGCCTACGTGTCGTTGTGTGATTGGCTGATAAATAAATATAAAAGGAAAACAAATTATCTTCATCATTTTTCTTTTTCATAACTCTATCTCTTCTCTCCTTCCTCTCTATTCTCTTGACAGAAAAAGAAGAAAATCATATCAACGAAGCAATTTCCGGTGATTTTCTCAAATGGAGTTTCTCATGCTAAGTAAATCTAATAATTTCTATGTAATTGGGTATCTTTGTTACAAAGTTTGGGTTAAAGGAATTGGGAATTAGAAATTGATCCGTATTTTTTATAACTAGTGTTGAATAGTCTGTAAGTGTGTCAAATAGGTGTGTTTGTAATAGTTGAACAGAGGAAGAGAGATTAAAAAAAAAAAAGAGAACAAATTTCAAAAAGCCATGTACTTTCTTGGTTCCACTAGGGTGACGGTATGTTAGCAAAAAGCAATGGACTTTCCTTAGATGTTTTTGGTTTCTTACACGCGGTTTTGTTGCTGGTCATGTTTTGCTCATGGGTGGGTAGTAAAATTAGGGGAACTAATGGTTATTAGAGCTTTAAAATATGAAGGGTTTTGGGTTTAAGTTTGCTATGTTTTGTAGTTTAGCCTTGCTCTGCTTAACTAATCTCGTGCTGATGTCGTTGAGTGGTTTCTATTGGTACGAGAGTGGTTGGTCAGATAGTGGCTAGCTTTCTTCCCTCAGGTTTCTACATGGAGTAGTTTCTTGGGTGGTTTTGTCGATTTGTTTGCATCGTTACAGGGACTCAGTGTTCTACTCACTTTATAAATCTGTTTTGATGTCATGATGATGATCTTGTGTGTGAGTATTGAGAAGTTCTTGTGTGTCACTTTTGCAGGCAAAAACAAAGATGAAGTTGAGGAAAATTGATCAAAAACCAAAGAGAGCCTTGGTTAAGCTAAGCTTGCTTTGTATGTTTTCTTCCCTTCTTTAATGACCATTGTATTTTTAGGTGCCATATGTGTATGGTAATTTTTTTTAAGCACCCTTCCATTGGACAACAAAAACTATTAAAACTAATCTAAAGATACTAAAGTTAACAATTGTCAAATTTATTAACAATGGAGGGTTCTTACCATTGCTGGTGGTCTAAGAACACAATTTAAGTAACTATGCTTAACTATTTTCCATTATTTTGGATTAAAATTTATTTTATTTAAGATTAAGCAACCATTAAGGAACCCATTAAGCACATCCACTAGAGGTGTTCTAAGGGCAGGGGAATAGGCAGTCCTTGCCATGTCCCCCAACCCAAAAAAAAAAAAAAATTATAGGCGGAACGTACGTCCAAGAAGGACGGTCCTCTGCCTTGTTCGCAGGCCCCACTGACACGTGGCGGCCTGCGATTGGTCGTCTGTTTTTTTTTTAATTGTAAAGAAAAAAAAACAATTAAATTTTTTTTTTTGGACCGAATGGCAGTCCTTGCAATGCCCATCGTCTAAGGTACTTTGTTAGATACCAGCACTATATTTAGAATTAAATGCACTCATAGTCATTTTCTCAAAAGTAATAGTAAATTAAAGGGAATATTATTGAAACTGCCAGTTTCAAAGCCCAAATAATCGAAACTGCCAGTTTGGGCCAGGTTTTGTAAGGAGTGCCACAATGACAAGTTGAAATGACGAAACTACCCTCCGACCTTGGGGAGGGTTTGCGCGCGGCGTTCAAACATGGTTCAACTAGACAGATTTGTCTGCAGGACAACAGTTCGCATTTATTGTGGACAAAGAGAAGCTTCTACCCATAGGATAATAAGAAGCTTTTAGTTTAGTTAGTGTTAACCTAAAACGAAAAGTAGATCTCAGTTGTTAATGGAGGACAAGTGAGAGATTTTGAGATTTCTTAAGGATTTTGAGCAGAGAGAAGATCCGAGTTTAGTAAGTGACATTCTGGGTTTGTGGAGGAGTCTCTTTGTGGAGGGTAAACGCAGAGGACAAGATCGGGTAAGGTTAAAATTCGTCCATGGTTTGTTTACTGGTAGTGTGTAAACACCATTTATATCTAAGATAAATACATTTACTACTGTTGAAAAAATGTAGTTGGGAGGTTGAAATGAAATAAATGTTCTCTTTGGCAGGTTCTGGATATGGACAAGACCGTCTGTGTCATAGAAGGAACATGGGCGTATGATGGTACAGGTGTGTGGAAGTTTTCAGTACGTAGTGGACAAATGGGGAGATGTATGTCTATCAGTAAAGAGACAACATTTGATGTATTTGAAACCAAGGTGGCAAATGTATTGGGGGTTGACCTTTGTAAGAATAAGATATGGTTAAGCTTTTGGTACCCAGGAGAGTCAGCAGCCTTTACACAAGGGAAGATGCCTCCAATAACAATAACCAACGATGTGCAGTTGACGCAGTATAAGATAAAGCATACCGAGTACGGTGGACTATATTTGTACGCAACAGTGTTTGTCCGCGGAGGTTATGAAGGAATGTTGTCCACTATCCACAGTGGTGGACAGTTGGAGAAGGCAGTAGACAATAACACTTTGGGACACTATGTGGAACATGTCCGTGATGATGGACATATGCAGGACGAGACTTCGCCCAAGGCGATGGACAAAAAATATGGAGTAGATGTGACGTCTCCCCATTTGTCCGAAGAGCCTTACTGTGTAGCTGAGCATATGGTTACTTTAGAAGATGAAGTATTGTTAGATCATCTGGAGAACGTGGAGGCTATGCACAAAGCACATAGTCGAGAGGAGAAGGGAATGCGAGAGAAAAGAAGAAGAGATCTTATTGACGAGGACGACCAGATGGCGGTGGACATGTTAGCAGAGCTTTTTGATGAAGCGAATGGTGTATCCAAACAAACATGTCTCGGGTCGGGAGACGATACAGATTATGATTTTGACGAGTGGACAGATCGAATTAACAAAGAATACCCCCCTGACTGGGATCCTTTTGTTAATGTTGGGGGCATGCAAAGAGATGTAGGATCAAACGAAATGGAAATGTCTGCCCCAGTTGT
The DNA here is from genome assembly GCF_000375325.1 of Capsella rubella. Classification (NCBI taxonomy): domain Eukaryota; kingdom Viridiplantae; phylum Streptophyta; class Magnoliopsida; order Brassicales; family Brassicaceae; genus Capsella; species Capsella rubella. The sequence continues at coordinate 13,634,308 of NW_006238917.1, read as the reverse complement.
CCACCGAGCGCTGAAAGTGGGCCAAGGATCTGGTGTGGTGAAAGGGATGGGTCATATGCGCAGGGATCGATGGAGGTAAGTGATGCCGATGTTGACTTGGTGGACAATACCGGCCAGGGTATGTGCAGTTTCCTGTCAGGAGACCTACTCAGCCATGCAGTGATAAAAGAAGATGATCCACTATTGATAACAGATGCGCCACCAGTGCATGATAATCTAAAGGTAGCCCCACCGGAAGAAAGGAACATGGATCTAAAGAGGCTTGATGATGGACTATATGTAGGGCGTATGTTCGCAAACAAAGACGATATGCGTAACACGCTTTCTTTGTATGCAATGAAACGTCTGTTTAGCTATAGAATCAACAAGTCAGATAAGGAGAGAGTGATTGTTAACTGTGTGGACAAGAAATGTGGATGGCGAGTGTATGCAACTACACATAAAGGGTCTGAGAATTTGGAAATAAAAACTGTGCAGCTTACACATAGTTGCGATGTTGCCTCAAGGTCAAGGTATGGGGAGAAAGCAACTGCGAAGGTGTTGGCGGATTTGCTGAAAAGTAAATTTGAAACAGGTAAGAAAGGACCTAGGGCATGCGATCTACCGGGTATGGTCTTATCCGAATTAAATGTGACAATATCTTATACGAAAGCGTGGAATGCAAAAGAGCTAGCTATTGCCGCAGCCAGAGGTGACGAGGAGGAAAGTTACAGATTCCTGGCAACGTACCTGCACCTGCTGAAGACAACCAATCCAGGGACAATAACTGATATGCACACGACGAAGGACAACACTAATAAAGTCCTTTTCAAGTACCTGTTCTTCGCGTTCGGTGCTTCAATATCTGGTTATAAGTATCTCAGGAAGGTCATAGTTATTGATGGGACAGCCATGAAAGGCAAGTACAAAGGATGCCTTGTTGCGGCTAGTGGACAAGATGGAAATATGCAAGTCTATCCGTTGGCGTTTGGGGTAGTTGATGGAGAGAACACACCGGGATGGGTTTGGTTTTTTAAGAACTTGAAGAAATTTGTTCCAGATGAAGAGGATCTTGTCTTTGTGTCTGACAGACATGCATCTATTTATGCTGGGCTACGCGAGGTGTATCCTCTAGCACACCATGGATCGTGTACCGTTCATCTAGTTAGGAACGTACGGCATAATTTTGACTGTGATGGGTTGGCGTCAATTGTAAACAAGGAAGCGAGGGCGTACACGGTGGGTGATTTTCGGGTATGGTGGGCTGAAATCAAGGGGCGTAGCCAAAAGTGTGCAGCGTATCTTACTGCCATAGGCCTACCTCATTGGACTCTATCACATTTCCCTGGCATCCGTTACAATATAATGAGTAGTAATATCTCGGAGTCATTGAATGCGGCTATGCAAAAGGCCATTGATTATCCAGTTGTTCCGATGGTTGAGTTCATACGGGCAATGTTGATGCGGTGGTTTTATTTGAGGAGGATCAAGGCAAATAAAGCAAGAACTAGATGCACCCCTGAGATTGAGGCCATTTTGATAGAACATTTGAGGGAAGCGTTGAACTGTGCGGTATTGTCCGCGAGTGAATGGGTATATCAAGTGAACGATGGATCGGGGTGTAGTTTTATCGTAGACCTTGAGAATAAAACATGCACTTGCCGCGTGTTTGATGTCCTTAAGGTTCCATGCTGTCATGCATTGGCTGCTCGGGGAGTGAGGCAACTCGATGTTTATAGTTTTGTTGATCAGAGTTACTTTGTTGAGCCGTGGCAGAAAAAGTACGAAAAAGTCATTATGCCGGTGCCAAAGGAAAGGGATACGGACATCCCACCTGTTGTTAACGAAGTTCCTATCAACCCCCCGAAGGAAAGACGAGGGGGTGGTAGACCTAGAAAGAGAAGAATTCCGTCCCAGGGCGAAAAGCGTCGGGTAAGCATAAACTAATATGTATATGTTACTATTATAGTGTTTTCCGTAGTCAAACTTCTAATGGGTTTTTAAATTGTATTCACAAAAAGGTGAGGAAACGGAAGAACCGAGCAAGATGTGGTAGGTGTTACGGCGTCGGCCACAATCGGAAGACATGTTCGAACCTCATATGAAGTAGACCAGTTGTCTGCAGGTCAAGGTGTGACAGTAGACAATTTTTCTAGTTGATAGAAGGTGTTGGTAGAAGAAAGTGATGTTTTTTGGAGAGGATGACGAGAAGTAAACTTTTTGGGGGTAATGTATGGGAAGTTTTTTCAGTGGACTAAAAACGGAAGTGTAATGTACCTAAAATGCTTAAGTTATTTGGTTTCAGTGGACCAGGATTGGGATTTTGGCTGGTCCATCAAATGAAGCGGATTCTGTGGTTTTTTGGATTGAATTACGGGACTCCCGATGATATGATGTTTTCAACATAAATCGTGTTTTTTATATCTCGGTGGACAACATAAGTTAATTTCTGTCATCCAACATGATACAATATTATTTACATGCTACCCATTTGCAAACGAATTTTGTCATCAAATGGTTTCACATCTACATGTTACTCCTGTATTTATTACCCAACTCAACTTTCATTAATACACACAAATACGAGGGGAAATTATTCCTTGACACCATCCCAACTAACCTTCACACCTACTTTTCCTAAAATTAATTGCCTAAGGACAAGATATTGAGGTATATATGTATGGATAGATTGTCTGGCTAGTTTAAATGCTTTTTTGCAATGGATTCTCGGAAACGAAATCTTAGAAATTTTCTTTTCTCTATCCCAAAAAGTATTTTGATCAAAATACTTATTTTGCTTTCTCGTGATGGGTTTGAAGATCTAGGGCCATTTATGGCTACTGGGAAATATGGAATGCAAATAGTTTGTGACGAAGAAGTGTTGAAGGCAACATCCCTCATTTCTTTCCTACACAACCCTGATTTGACTAATAAATGGTGGAAATATCGTTCCTTCTTTGTTCGGTGTGTGAAAGCTAAAAACCCCACAGCTTGCTTCTTGGAGAGTCTTCGTTTAACTTGCCGAGAAGGTCTCATCAACGAGGGTATACAACTTTTGAAGACAATATCACCTTTGTCCATAGAAATGGAGTTCTTACTAGGTATGTTTCTTATTACTCGTGGACATTACGACGAAGGTTTGTCCACAGTGTCTTCCTTTCAAAGGAGAGCAGGTTCATACGATGAAGCTGAACGGGCGGCTGATTTAGTTTTCCAATTCATTCGTGAGATTGGGCCAGTTAGGATATATTCAAATATTGAATACGCTGCAACATGGAGATATCGCCAAGTTCCTACATGCATCTTGTATTGTGGACCAGATGGGTTGAAGTGTAGTAATGAGTCTCGCTGCGAAAAATGCTTCCCATGGTGGCGGTCCATCGACTTCATGTGTATGTTTTGATGGGGCAACAATATGTTGGACGTCTTTGTTTCGATTGTCAAATCATCCTTCTCGGTTATGTATGTAGGTCCATGCGCGCCGACAAATAGCGTATGTTATAATATGTAGTGCAATCTATGCATGTCCACGTACAGGATTTGCCCATTGAACTATGGTATGTTTACGATAAACTAATAGTAATTATCCAACGCACGTGTAATTTTTCCCCACTACTGCTACAACAATAACACAACCGCAAGTTTAATGCTTGTTCAAAAACGACATACTCCATACACTTGTGGACCAAAACACTTCTACAAGACTCCGCAAAATACATACCCCGATTAAATGTGGTGGACCAGTTTAATTCCCAATTCTGGTCCACTAATAACATTTTGCAAATCCAAAAAAAAGATAGCAGACAATGGACCCCGATTATAGTCCATTGGTGAACTTATCATTCAATTCACTAAGGAATGGTACATTTAAAAAAAACACGAAGAGTTGACTGTCATAAAAAATGTGGACAAGAATACATCCCAGTCTGGTCCACAGAACTAATTACTTAGAAAGTAATAGTCTAGCCGTCAATTACATAGATTAGCAAACAAAAAATGATAAAATATTCGAACATGTCCACCAGCGAAATTTTTAACCAGACCTAGGGAAGAAAAATGCGAAGGCAAACAAAAGATATAACACTCCAGTTGAAATGAAAATTAAGACATTGGCCTTGAAAAGCTTGCGAATGTGGAGACAGTGTTGAGAGATGTGGATGGTTTTGTTTGAAACCTCCTCGATTTCGTAATTGATTGCAGCAAAAGCAATTTTCGTCTCTTCTTCACACACATGGAGATTAGCGAGTTGTTCTTCCTGGGCTTTAAAACGAGCCAGCATCCTCCTGGGTTCGAAGCATTCTCCTTCAGGGGTGTATGAAATGTATTTAAAACGTTCATCTTAGTCTTCGTACCTGTCTTTGATACGCTGAATCTCTTCCAGCATAGCTACATCCCACCATTTGGTCAGATGAATGCCTTCGGGCTGTGAGAAAAAAAAATGTTAGGGCGGGTCACGTCGTGGACATAGAAACACAAATTAGTCCATCAATAACCTCTTCGTCCACGCATTCGTAAAAGAGACGCCCTGTGTTTAAGCCTTCTGGCCACCGAACAATCCTTAGAGCAGACCCGCAATAACAACGGGGTGGAATGCCGGTTTCCAACATGGGCCGTGGTCGGTATGGCATCTAAGACGCGGAGGAGGAAGAGGGAGCCGAAGGAAGAGGCTGCGAGTAGGAATTTTGATCCATTCAGTGGATGGATGAGAGTGGGGATAGATGTGGAGTTGGTGAGGGTGTGATATGACGAAAGTTAACAATCATTAAATAAGAGAATTGTAATTTGAAGAATTATGATCCACGTGGTAATAAAGAAGTTAAAGTCACCTAAAGTTAACTAAAAGCTTACGTGATATGACTACACACTGTGTGACTGAGAAGAAGGTGTTGAAGCTTTATTTACACGTGGACCAATGATAGGGCGAAACGTATTGATGCAGGGGGGGGGGAAAGATGACGGGAGTAACTGTGTTGAAATGCGGACCTATTACGTGTACTGTTTTTTGAAAATGGACAGTCATCTTTTAAAAAAAAGATGGACAGGATTCTAGTTTAAAAGAAACATGATGGACAGTAGTATAGTTTAAAAGATGGTCAGTACTCAAGTTTATACAGATGGACAGAATTTTAAAAGATGAACTACTTGTAAGAAAGAAACAATAAAAGTTCGGTGATTAAAGGATTGAGCAGATGAAATGAGTACTGATAGACAACAATCTAAAAAGTGTACTTAGGGAGTGATAGACAACAATCGAAAAATTAAAAAAAGTACTTAGGAACCATTTAAACATTTTTTGGTAAAGTCAGTGGACAATAATTAAGGAAACAAAGAAACAACACAATCTTGGAAGACATCAATGGCATATTTCATCCTCATCGTGTCAACCATGGCTTCTGTTATGCAATCGTCCCCTCTAATTCCATGTGCGTGCATCTCGATAAGCTTCACAGTTAGAGGTCCGCAATCTCCGGGGCTGACAGATTGATAAACATCAGCTACCCTGTTGGCGGTGAACACGGTAGGCAGGGGAGAATCAATGAAACTTTCTCCGACGAGATCTTTGATTATATGTGGGAGCAGATTAACTAAAGGCTTCATAATCTTCTTCACCATTGCAGGGTTGTTCTCGGCTTTTAGAGTGTCGAGGATCCAAATAGAACCATGCTTGAGGCGAATTTTAAGAGCAACCCAATGACGTTTACCCCATCTCATTGGCAGGTAGATGATGTCTACGTCGGTGAACCAAGCAAGCTTTCCCTGGCGATTGGGGACATTCCCACGGACGTAGTTCTTGATGACACTGTTCCACCCGAAAGGAACACCATTCTTTTTTAGGCGGTTAAATCGGGGGAGCTCATCGCATACGATGCGAGAAAACCATGTGTCCAGGACAGCAATGCGTTCGTCGAAGAAATGCTCACCATAGCGCCTCCATGTATAGCTGAGCAATGCTTTCATATGCTGCATGTTGAGTAGAGCTTAATAAAGATTGTCCAGAGGACAACAAAAAAATATATGACAAAATGGTAAATATACACAGCTTACCTGATTCTCAACCCACTGGGAGCAGGTGTATAAAACCTTGAAAAAGTTTGGTTTGACAGCATGCCCATCGATGATATACTCCCTGACAAGTTTCAACATGGATGTGCGATCAAAAAAGTTTGGTCAACGGCGTATGATATGTGGTCGACTAATATATAACATGTGAGGTACTTACTTTCTGGTATGGGAGGCTAGCTTTTCTAGAAACATTTTCTTTAGTTGTGGTTTAACCTCCTTGAAAGGGTCATACTCGTCATCTTGAGAAGAGTCAACCTCGTCCTTCTTTTGGGACGATTGGCCATACCTTCTTGGACCTCTCCTCCGTCTCTTAGTTGGCCACGGTGTGAGAACTTGATCTACAATGGGGTTCTTCCTTTTTTTGGACAATATCTTGGTCTGTTGAAGCAACATATGCGTTTAGTCGGATACCTTGGGATCAATATTATTTTTTAAAGAAATGATAAGTCGTATATCACTACTACCTTGGGATCATCAGTTGTGTCCTGTGAAAGAGACTGCTCATCATTGGTAGATTGTCCGCCATCCACGTCCTGTAGTAAGGTCACAATTGTAATCCCTAAATGGTGTAAAAACTTATAATATTATACGGACATAATTTATACCTGGTCCGAGCTGTGTGACCCATCATTGGTGTGCGAAGACTGTTCAGAATCTGATAACTCATGGACGTCCTAATGCAAAATGGACGGTAGACAAGATAAGTATATTGGTGGACGATAAATAACTTGTGTTCTGATTGAAAATTTCCACACCTCATCTAGCTCGGTTACAACAGGTTGCGAGCAGTGGACAAAATTATGTCCTCCACCGGGGGATTCTTGTTCCTCACCGTGGGATTGTTGTTCCTCACCGGATTCCTTGTCAAATAAGAGAAAAGCAGTTTTATGTCAACAAGGTTTATTACAAGGTAGGTGAACAGTTATAGAAAGAGAGAGGTTTATTACCTCGGTTCGATGAGATGATTCCTCAGTGTCCACAGAAGTAGTGTCCGCTTTGTGGTCGGCTGAAACATGAGCTTCATCAACCTTGTCGTTGGAATGGTGATCCTGCTCGTCGTTAACGCCAGCTCCCTAACAGGTATAAAACATGAAAAATGATTGAAAAGTTGAAGGATTTAAAAGGTAAGGGATGTAAAAGCAAAAGCTAAGGACCTTGTCTTCTGATTTATTTATGTCCCGAAGAATGTCTATAATGTCATCACCGTAAGCAGGCCATGAGGACTTGTTAAGTTCATCCAAAAAATTTGAATCATTTGAAGTGGGTCCACCCTTGCTTTGTCCTTTTTCACACAACCTCTGGATCATATCATCAACAATCTCCCTCTTCAACGACGCTCTTTCGAGTACCCACTTGCGCTCTATTTCTGATAACAACTCAGCGTTGCGTTTGTCGACTTCTGCAAGTAGCTCCCTGGAAAGATTGCTACCAAACCAGTCGGTTTTTGGTGAGTCCTCAGCTACAGGATGCTGAATGGGACTATTAGGGACATCTACCCTCCGTTTTGTGAGACGGGGCTTCCTACGCTTGCCACCTACAGTTGGTTCCGCTTTCTTGGGGGACTGTGCAATCGATGGGAGATTAGAGACACCTCCATGCCAATCATCAACCTTAAACCTGTGCCCATGTCTGAGCTTATCAAGGATAAAAGTAACCCCATCATCTTCCACCTCGTCAATCCATGACAGGGTTCCTAACTCAGAATCGTCTCGCGAATTCAAGAGACAATCAACCTCGAGCTACACACACGTAGAAAAAAAATAAGGAGTTAACAATCATGCTTCTTGTGGACATTACTATATATGTCCATCAATTATCATGTCTATAAAAATTAAAAAATAGTAATGGACAAACTTACGTTCTTGTCCATCTCTGTCTCCAAAATGTTAGAGTTGTGGAAGGTCTTGAGCATAGTGAGCTGGGAAACCGATCGCACGGTGAATGTCTGCTTGTCATCAGCATCTATTAGATATCGCTGAAGCAGGGGGACTGTTTGAAGGATTAGCAATTGGATTGCAAGGGTGAATCCATGTGTGGCCGTGTGGGATTGCATGAGTTTTTGAGCAAGGATATCGGCAGAGTCGATGGCTGACCCAAAAGATATAGTCGCCAATGTACGCGCAAATGACATCCGTCCCCACGGGAAGCTATCAAAGGTGTCAACATCCTTAACCATCTGTGCAACCTTCCTAGAAGCTCTGACATTGGACGAATCGCAGACGAGAATACCCTCAACTATAACAATGAGTGCTAGCTTTAATCGCTTCTGCCCATCCATTCTTTTGTTTTTGGGGAATTTTTTGTCACGCTTCAGCCAATCGACAATCTCGCGTATCGTCATGGAGCTGTGTGGACCAAATAAAGATGTCCAGTAATGTAAATCCTTGCCACATGGGTTTTGCATCCTCTTAATCTCATCCTCGGAAGGGTAGGGATTACAGTTAAGACCAGTGAGTATTGCGAACTCTCTCATTGAGAAGCGAATTGGTTGCCCGCCATATATGAACCACAACTCATGGCGTTTCTTGGTAATCAGAGAACGGCAAAGGACTTGATGGACAAGTTTACCAGACAAAGAACTTCTACGAAGAGGTAGCTGGAGAAGACGGCCGAAAGATGACTGCTTAAGCCACTCAAACTCCAATGAACCATCCAAGACATCGACAATGTCGAGGAGATACTCCGGCCTTGAATATGAATTGATACGTCCACCCGCTGGATATCGATTAGTCGCAAATAAACGATGTGGGAGCAGGGAAGAGACACTGTCCTGCTGGGGTTGTCCACCAACATTTTCCGCGCGCGGGTGGCTGTTTTGAAAGCAAAAAGCGACAATTAGCTTCTAAGACGACAAACAAAGTTAACCTAAGAATATTGAAAATACCTCTTAGCTCTCGAGATGTCCACTGGCCGTGAGGGATTTGGTTTGGGGAGGTACACTGGCCGAGAATCTGCTTTGAGTCCACGTACAATTTCTCGGGTCCTAATGAGTATAAGAGACACGATGTAAGTGACAATGAGTAGACAACAAACGATCTGGTCTACTTATAGGTGAAATGGACTAATAATATGCTTAAAGGACAAGAAATGATCTGGTCTACTGATAGGTGAAATGGACTAATAATATGCTTAAAGGACAAGAAATGATCTGGTCTACTGCTAGGTGAAATGGACTAATAATATGCTTAAAGGACAAGAAATGATCTGGTCTACTGATATGTGAAATGGACTAATAATATGCTTAAAGGACAAGAAATGATCTGGTCTACTGATAGGTGTAATAATATGCGAAATGGACTAACTCGAAGAAGGACAATATATAAATATTGAGTATAGTAGACAACAAACAATATGGTCTACTGATAGGTGTAATAATATGCGAAATGGACTAACTCAAAGAAGGACAATATCTAAATATTGAGTATAGTAGACAACAAACGATATGGTCTACTGATAGGTGTAATAATATGCGAAATGGACTAACTCAAAGAAGGACAATATACAAATATTGAGTCTACAGATGACAATACCGTTTGTTGGGACGGTTGACAATATCATAATTCTTGTCCTGTCCACCAGAACGCAGTGTAGATCTGTGGTGGACCAAAATTAGAAATTGGAAGATGGACAAAAATATTAAAAAAATAAATTCCACAGTATCGAAACTCACCTCCTCGTTAGGCAAGTACGAAGGTCTCTGGCGGGAGACTGCTCTCGGGGAGAAGGGGGGACGTCGCTGGCGGTTTCATCGGAGGGCGCGATAGGGCCTTTCTCGTTCTTCGATGGGTCTAAGTCTCCGGAACTAGCATTTACTCCGGGGATCTCTAAGCTGACCAAAGGATTAGCGGTTTCGTCTGGTGGCGAGATAGGAGATGTTCGGGCACCACATGCGTCACCGTCTGCCGTAGCTTCTCCGTCTGCGCTAGGTTCTCCGTCTGCGCTAGGTTCTCCGTCTGCGCTAGGTTCTCCGTCTGCGCTAGGTTCTCCGTCTGCGCTAGGTTCTTCTCCGCGATGGTCATCGGCTGGCGGCGCAGGAGATCTTGGGGTAGCAGAGGCGTCGCCGTCTGCTAGGGGTTGCTTGTCGGGGGATCCCATGGTTTCCGGTGCAGCGGCTACTAATCTGTTAACGGATTCGTCCGCCGCCGAGGGGGTAATCGACGCACCGTCGATCGGAATGGGCATAGGAAGGGGTTGAGGGGGTGAACGGGGTGGAATCAATATTCTCGAAAAAAAGTTTGAGAGGGTTAATTGCTTGTCCATCGGATAATAATGGAACTGTTGATAAAATTAATTGTTTGGTTATAAACACGAAACGGCGCAAAGAGAAAAAGCGACTTTAAGTCGTGTCATCAACAGTTCTCTTTGGCTTTAGCGAGTTCAGTCGTCGAGGGTAAAGAAGTCATTTCGACTAGGCGTTGTGGCAAGCGGGAAAACGGAATCGACAATATGGCAATGCTCATGAATTTTGATACTGTTCATGTCACTTAGTACAATTTTCTCCAAATTAAATCATTTTTCTTGTTTTCCCAAACTTGCACAACTATGGGTAAATAATGGGCATGTATAGCCTTGCTTTGTTTTTCTAAATTCACGTAATTGCTATCTAACTTTTTAGTTACATTCTTTCTTTATTTTTGTTTATTTGTTTTTTAAGTTTTTCTTCGAGGTTCTGTCCATATAATACTTCTCAAAATGTAATGCTTAATAATGGATTTTTGTTTTTTTTGTAATTTTTGCTTGATAATGGTCGACGATTAATGGACATCTACCTTCACTGAAAAAACACGATGTTTTAACATATGTACACAAATGATCAGTATTCATCAAACCTTATGTTGTTGTTGGCCTTTCAACCTTTTTTTAATCGGGATATGTATGTGCGTAGGTCCATCATTCCCAGCACATATATTTTTTATAAGATGGAAACTTCGATACAACTGTGACTCTTGATTTACCATTTTACTAAAAACCCTAATTTGTTTTGGGAGGTATTGTGTTACCTACGTGAATAACCTTTCGGGGACATGTTATTCAGTTTTTATTCCTTGGATTACATTTCAATGAGACACTGTAATAACAACACTAATATGCGGTTTATACTTCACAAACAATAAAGGACATAGATGGTGTGAACACGTTTAGAGAAAATAGTGCAGTGAAGAGCATAGGAAGATAGATATTTTCAACTATCCACAATCTCTTAGACATTTTTATCACCATCACAAATATTATGGTGTCCATTTTTAATGTCTTTATGGAAAATATAATTTTTCACATAAAATATAGAAAAGTTACAATTACAATGTATTGTACACAAAAAATAGAAAATATTTTCTTAATAATTATGTAAAGTTGACATAAGGAAAAATAAAAGAGTTAATACAACGAAAATGCACTTTTCCAAAAGTATTCACACAAAAAGACACTCTCTATTTTTTTGTAAAACTTTAACAACTATGGAAAAAATATAGTTGTTATATTAACAGACTTGCCACTCATTCTTTTCCAACTACTTAGTTACATTTTGAGTGAATTACATATACGCATATTTTTGTTAAGAAAATTGACATATAGACCTACTTTAGAGGGATGGTATACTTTTGTGAAGGTTATAATTATTTTTTTCTATATTTTAAGATCCATTTTGATATATTTTAAATGAATTTTTATATTTTATAATATTCATTTGTAGTTGAACATTTGTTCGCTAATATATGGATAGTCTGTTTATGGATACTTACTTGTGTTTGGTAATTTAAAAAACCTATGAAAAGCTTATTGATCAAAGATATTTTGTTTAGGTGAATTAATCATGAATAACACCAAAAAATTATTCAACATTGATGTCGAACTTTATTGACAAGTACTTTACATGGATCAGAGAATCGGTTTTTTCCTTGTTTTTGTAATTTTCATCCAAGTCTATCCACTAAACTCTGACCATGTGGTTATTAACTCAACTTAGATTAACCCAATTTAGACACAACTAAATGCTTTTTGAAATGGCAGCTTGTATCCATAATAATATGTCCACTTAGTGTTGACTACGAACATATTAGTTATAAAAAAACTTTAATTAATTACAAAAAATTCACGAGTACTTGAAAAACAACAACACACAAAGTATTTTAAAAAATTAACCAAATGGATAACTCTTTATGGATAACAAAAAAAATCCACGATGTGACCGTGAAAAAAGAAAAACGGTGGAAGGTCGTAAATCATCTAGAACTTCTGAACCCCCATCCATTTCTCTAAATGGTTTGTGTAACCGTCGTTTCTCCATTTTTTGAGATAATCACCATCACACATGTGTTAAAGTAACAAGGATTTCTCCCTCTAAACGCACCAGAGAATATTTCCCCAGATAAGAATCCTACAGTTTTGGTGAAGTATTTCGTGAAATTCGTATGACAATACTCTGGATCTCTGAGTCTCATAGTGCACATCTTTCTGGATCAGACAAAAAGTTTTAAACCGGAATCGATGTTGGGTCAAGGACGAGATGGCAAAGATTACAGAGGATGGGGTGAAGAGGCTCGCTTTGTTCAAAAGAAAAAAGAAAGAAAGAAGAAGAGGCTCAATTACTTTTTAAGAAAAAAAGAAGAAGAAGAAGAGGCTCAATTACTTTTTAAGAAAGAAAGAAGAAGAAGAAGAAGAAGAGGCTCAATTACGTTTTGTTCGAGTTTTTGTGTGATGTGAAGCAGAGTTAGTTTTATTATTTTCTTTTTCCTCTTATAAGGACTATACTGACATTTCATCACATAAAATTATGCCAATAGCTGAAAGTGGGTGTATGTGCTATAAGAAAGTGTGAAAGTGGGTGTAGATGCAAATTATTCATTAGCTTATACGATTTTTCCCTTCTTTGTGTGGTTTTAAAAAAAAAACTGACTTTTTTTGATAAGTTCTGAGCCCTTGTATTGTAACTAATGATCGAGATGAGTAGTTGATATTTATTCAGATAAATAACGTGAAAGAAAGACATTTTTGTATAAATAAGAAATCAATTTTCTCTCCATTTCTCTCTTTTTCTCCTTTTTCTTTGTTGTTGTGACTATAAGTTGTCATTTTAAATAGTAACTCACTTTATTTATATACAATAGATTATAATTATATTTTTTATACATTTTAATATGCATATTGCTATAGTTTAGATGAATTATTGTATTATACACTATCTATTTGTAGTTGAACATTTGTTCACTGATAAATGGATAGTCAATTATAATATCATTCATGGATACATAGTTGTTTTGATTACAAGAAGAGTCTAAACAATAAACCTTAAATATAAAACTAGAAAATCCTAAACCTAACCACTAAATACTAAATCCTAAACACTAAAACCTAAACTAAGACGTAGAAGTTTAAACCTATATCCAATAACAATAACACTGAACTCTAAACTCGAAACCCTAAACAGTGAAGACTTTTAAAATCTAAATAATAACGTTTATCATTAAGAAATGCCAATGGATAGTATATATGTGAACAAATATATTATACATTCTTCATTGAGTATATTACATGATATCAACGAAATTGAATCTATCCATACTTGATAATTGAATCTATCAATAACGTTACTCTCAGTCTAATTATGTATTCTATATCTTCAGCCTAACAAATTAAAATGATAATTGGCAGTGCATATGTGAACAACTAACTATATCCACATTGATTGAAAAAAGCTATAAAAATAAATCATAAACCCTAAATATTAAACACCAAATCCTGAACCCAACCACTAAATTATAAACTCTAAACATTAACGCCAAAACACTAAACCATTCAACTTAAACCACATAATATTTTGTTCACCATTTTCAAAATTGAAATTATATTGTCTTCCTCTACTACTTATCCTTTATCCAATTAAATTTAACTCTAAAACCAAAACCAATCATACACTATATCCTAACCCCTAAACCTTAAAATTGTGCATTATGTTCGAGAAATAAAATTGTCCATGATAATTTATGAATCCATTTAAATTTGTCCATATGGAGATATTTTGAAATTTTTTCAAAAGTGTGTAAGTCGTTGTCTTTAGAGTGAGGATAATAACAAATTATGTTTCTAACCATTGGTGACTATCCAAGCAGTGTAGTCTATTTGGTCATGTGAATCACGTAATCGTTACATATCAATACACAAGTTTATAAGCATCTAGTTGTTATCCATATAGAATATGTGTACTGGACATGAGACCATAGACAACTACTGTACAAATTGTTCAAGCTAAAAAAAGCCTAAGGCCTAAGTCCTAAACCCTAAAATCCTAGCCCTAAATACTAAATTGTAAACATAAATTATGAACTATAAACCATCCATGTAATTTTCAATATATAAATTATTTTCTAAATTTCTTATATAAAAAATTACGTTCATGTGATCGTTACCGAAAGGGGGAGAAAAATAGAGAGAAAGAGAGAATCTCTTGTAAAATATGAAAAAGGGAGAAAAAGATAGAGAAAATATAACATTACAAAAATGGAGAAAAAAACGTGAAAAAGAGAGAAAGAAAATGAGATAATAGACTTAACTAGCACATAAATTGTGGATCCGAACCAATCTGACCCATGCAAATTTGGACCGACTAAAATAGCACAAAACTTTGTAAAATGACAAATACCCATATGGTTTTTTTTGTATTACAGAAATGCCATTAATATTTTTCTTTTTACCAAAAAAACTTACATATATATTAAATAAAACCTACTAAAAGTTGTTGTTCTTGTAATTAGGTCACTTGATATGAATTAGAGACAAATTTAACAGTAGCAAGTGGTATTTATCTACTCATTCAAATAAAACTAGCCATTCTATTATGGGGGTTTTTTATGATCATTGGCAATACAAAATTAAAGAGTTAATTTTATTAAAAAGATAGTCAAATGCATACCAAAAATATATAAATACCTTACCACCATTGGAATGAAATCGAATAGTGGAATAACTTGGGAAGCTTGACATTGATGATACATAACATAGTGTTAAACTGTTAATAGAGAAAGTTAACACAATAGTGGAGATTCTAGTTTTGATTGTAAAATAAGAAAATATATGTGACTTATCAGTTGAATAAATCAATCTATTTTTTTTTTACTTCAAATTGTTGAATGTGTCATATAGCATCTAAGCTGGTTTCATAGTAATTTTATTTGAATTTAATTTGGTATGTCCTAAACGATTTTCCTTATCTGTATGGCAGATGTGTATGTGTGTTGTTGTAATGAAATATAAAACACTAGAGAACTGCATGCCCACTATGATCGCAGTCTCAAAGCTACATCCATAAATAATTCAACACAAATTAAATGGAAATTAATAATGCAAATGTAAACATCTAACCTTTAACGAAATCTAATTTTTTTCATATTTCAAAATTGCTAAATGTGTCATATAGTAACATCTAAGCTTGTTCGAAGGGGATTTTATTCAAATTTAATCTGATAGGTCCTAATCGATTTTCTTTAAATGTATGGCGGATGGTCTTTGTGTTGTCGTAATGAAAAAAAAACAGTAAGGAACGCATGCCCAATATGATCGCAGTCTCAAAGCTACATCCATGAATAATTCGATTGGCAAACCATCACTTGCATTGGATTCCTTTCAATTAGTCTTTACAGAGACTCATATATAAAACTCTATTTTCTCTAGTTCATAGAAAAATTCCTCAAAAACCTCCATGGCCACTTTATTTTCCAAAATTTATACTTAGCACATATTCATGATGGGTTGTGTAGTTACTTGGCCATAAAGCAACACCATAACTCTATCACAACTATACTAGAGTTAATAGTAACTTAGTAAGTCTGTCGTCACCTATTAGGTTTTCGAGGTAATATAAAAATTTTGTAAGGGTAAAAACGACATTTTGAGTTATGATTCGTCCTAACAAAACCCTAGATAGGTATAACTCTACCATACATATCTATCCACGTTGCGATAGAGTTACTTATGATAGAGTAACTTTTCACCAATAATCTCTCACACAAGTATAACTCTACCTTACTTTTGCTATTCTAGTCATATTAACTATGTCGTAACTAGATGAAAACTCTATTTTTACTTTATAACTCTACCATCACCACAACAACTCTACCGTCAAAGGGTTGTGCTCACAAAAGCAGTTTTGGACGTCAAATCTCTATCGTAACGTAAGTCAAGTCTATCGCAAAACTTTGTCAACATCATAACTTTATGTGTCTACTGATAAATCTAACATCCAACTCTATCAACCCCATTAACTCTAAGGAAGTTTCCTCCAAAGTCTACCACCATTGCAGGGTTACTCTACGTAACAACTCTATCTATTTCCTTACTCTATGCCTTAATTATATCTCTACCACCATGTGTGCTAAATGTACCAAATAAGTCTACCTACCTTCTTACTCTCCCACCACTACGGATGACTCTACTAATCAACTATACCAAAATCCATTTACTCTACCACACAACTCTATACAATACCCGAAACTCTACCATAACCACCTGGTAGACTTATAACATGGCGGGAGTTTTTCCCCCCAAAACTGTGCCGAAAAACGCCTTCTCTCTCCAACGTGGCATTTCTTTTTAATGGCATGTTTCGTAATTACCTTTATTCCTATAACTCTAACATAAGGGCAAACCTGCCATTTAACGATTTTTTTCTCTCCCATCCATTTTGGTACTTAACCACTATACACGTGCTAGTGTCGTACTTCACCCAAAGAAAATTGAGAAATATATATATTTTTTTATTGTAATGTTAAAAGAAAAGAAAAAGAATGTGAGTAGTTATAACTTAGAAGAGGGAGAGTAGAAGTTGTAATGGGTTGTTTGTTATTTCAAGTGTAAAAAGTATAGAGGCAGCATAAAGTGGGTGTATTGGTGAATATTTTATGAGAAAGTGGGTGTAGATGCTATTTACTCATACAGTTTTCATTTCTTTTTTTGGGGCAAATAAGTCTTTTTTTGGACAAACAATATAAAAAGTTGGAGCTGCTTATATTTTGCCTTAGTTGTTATATCTTAAACATAAAGTGTCTTTTCCTGTCAGTGGTCCAAAATAAAAACTGGGAATGGAAGAAAAAGAGAAGGAGAAAAAATCAACAAAAAGGATGAGGTTTATTAATTCCAATCTCTATGGAATTCCAATGATGATTGTGGTCATGGCACCAAACACCTTGTCTACATATAGACATCCATATGGTAAAACTTAGACTGATCTATATTTTTTAACATTCAAAACTAATTTCTAAATCCTAAACACTAAACCCTAAATATAAATAGTTAAAAGTAAAAATTACTACCATATTACTTAAACATTAATAGTTAATTCAAAAGATATTGGTAGAATTGAAATTTTATTTTTGGTTTGAAATCGTGGGTAGGAATTTTCCAAATGTTAAATAAACAACGACTTTTATATAACAAAATTAAATTAACAAAGTTTTTTTAGTCCAACTAAAAAGTACATGTATTAATCGTCCAAAAAAGTAATAGATGGTGAATTTTTAGACTTTATCCCGATTGATATGTTTTGATGGTCACCAGTTTCCTCTTTGAACAAAGAAAAAAACACGAACGTTGATAAACATCAATTAGAAGTGTCTTGGATATAATCTCTTTTTGAAAATAATTCAAAAGCTTGTTTTATATTTTTTGAGCTATATGCAATGGAATAATAAGTGAAATAAGTTTCTAAATAAGTTGTGAGTCCATATGTTTCTAACTGCATCAATCACAAACATGTTTCTAGCGAGTGAAAACATAGAGAATAAGAGAAACTTAAATAACCATGTGCACCACAACCAAAACTCAAAAGATTAAGAAATCCACATCCATAAACCGATTTCCAATCAACACCACCACACCATAAACAATACTGCAACTGATCATTTATTAAACAATGAACAAATGTTCAAATACAAATATAATGGAAAATGTATAATATAATAATATACATAAATTATAGCAAAATCCATCTTAAAATGTAAAAAAATACAATATATTATATAAAAATATATAGAAAATAAGTTGTTAGTAACTACATAAATTGACAACAAAATAATAAAAGGGAAATATGGAAAATGAAAAAAGGAAAAAAAGAGGGAGAGAAAGAATCAAAAGGCTTCTAGTTATATGTTATATGCTGTTGACGGCCCATTTGCGGACGCCCATTGCAAAGCTTCTAGTGATAATAGACTTTTGCATTCAGGCTCCTTCTTCTTGCAAACACTCTTCATCTCCCGCAGCAAATTAAGGAAGAGCAATCAAAATAGTCATCGCTTCTTGTAACTCCTTAAGTTTCAATGCTTTAGTTGAGTGGTTGGACCAAAATCAAATTAGAAATTATGCTTCCATGTTTTTATCTTTTTTACCATGGGACCATGTTTATAGGTTATGATAATTGATTGTAAGCCTAAACTATTTCATTTTCAATAAAACATTTACTTTCTTAGCAAAAAAAAAGAATCTAGAGAAATACATCATAATAGAGCTAACTAAATATAATTACTTGCTGACTAACTTTATTACTTACCAATCTACAAGAGATCTCGCTGGTTAAAGGATTTAACTTTAGGATTAATAGGAATTATAGTACATTTTCAAAAACTAATAAGGGAAGTAGTACATACACTATTTATAATTGTAAAAGTAGTCACATGAACCCACAATGTAAGATATAAAAAATATAAAATACGAAAAAGAGATGCAAAAATGACATGAAGGGCAATTTTTTTCTCTTGATTTTAGTTATTTTTTATTTTATTTTTCATTTTATTTTCTCTTAGTTTTATCACCCCAAAAGTTTTATAAATAACATACAAATTTTTGTAAAATCAATATCAATAATATTTTTGACACATAAAATCTTTGTTTTTTTCTCTATAATTTGATATGCATTTTGGTAGTAAATTTGAAAATTTTTCATACATAAATATTTATTTGTATAGTTTAGCATATGTACAAATGTTTTTTGTACAGTTTAGTACGTGTACGTTCGTATGTACAGACGTATCCATACATCAATATGTACAGACGTATCCGTACAACTTACTAATTGTACGAATATATGTAAAAAATTACTCATTTTTATCCGTACAAAGTATTATGTATATTTGTATACTAATACGCTGTACGGATGTTATTATGTATTATTTTTATTATTATACAAAAACATATTTTTTTACGTCTGTACAGTAAATATGCGGTACAAATTACATAGTTATTTCAATGGCAGACTTGTAAATACTATGTTGTTCTGAGTGTTTAAATGTCAATGAAATAGTATCAAATAGTGATAATGTGCTAGTTTTCTAATTGTAAATAGTGATTGTACTAGTTTTATAAATATGTTTTAAAAATGTACTAATTCTCCAACACACCCTTAACTTATCGAATAAACTACCTGAACTATCAAATTTTTACCAAAAAACAATATTGACCAAAATAAGGTTTGGTGAACTATGTTGTGTCATTGCCACGTGTACAGATTATGTTGAGTCGGATGCCACGTGTACAGATTCTGCTGAGTAAGATGCCACATGTCAACAATGTATATATATATATTTTTTATTTTTAAAAAAATTTTGTAACTAAATTTAGAACATCCATTATTTAGACTTTTAATTTTAATATTCTTATTTAATGTGTCTGTTTTCTTTATTCCATCTTAACATAGTATTTCGAATTTTGTTTGGTTGATTTCAATACCTAAAATTTTCAATTAGAACCATTTAAAGTCACATACCTAATGCAAATAAGTCCGAAAAAAGGATAACTCAATTCAAAATACGGCATTAGGACTAAAAATATACAATCGAAAATAGCATATATGTTTTAAATTTAATTGCAATTGTTTAAAAAAAAACTGTATATGTGGCATCTCACTCAGTAGAATCTGTACATGTGGCATCTGACTCAGCATAGTTGACCATTCCTATTTCGGTCAATGTTGTTTTCTACAAAAAAGTTATAGTTTATGTAGTTTATTTTAAAATATATATATTTGAGGTAGAAATCAACACTCTATCAAAGTTGAGGTATGAATATACACTTTCGAAATTGTTCGGGTTGAAAATAGGCAACCTCCTTGGTAAGTGTGTTATATGTAATAAGTAGTACCCAAAATTGTCAATGCCACCCTCAAACATAGGAGTGCTTATATTGTGACCACTTACTTATCTTATATATCGCAAACATAAAATAACTTATTACAGTAAAACCTCTATAAATTAATAATGTTGGGAACATGGAAATCTATTAATTTATAGAGGTATTAATTTATCGATAAATTAATAATTATTAATTTATAAAGAGATATTCCTAATTTGGAAACTATTTTCAAAACAATATTTAAAAATAAGATTTTATCATGATAATTAGTATTTTATATATTCAATTACAAATAAAATAATAATTATTATGTATTAAAAGAGAATGCTAACTATTTTTCATATAGTAAAATATTAGAAATAAAATCTAACAAAAACTAATGTGTCTATATATACATGTATTTTGAAAATTTTACCTAATTATTAATTTATAATATTGATGGGACCATATATTTACAAAGGATTTTCAAAAAAAATATTATCTTATTATTTTATCGAAATATGTCTAAAATTACACTAGTCCCAACTTGGGACCGGAGAAATTTATTAATTTATAGAGATTATTAATTTATCGAGTATTAATTTATAGAGATTATTAATTTATCGAGTATTAATTTATAGAGGTTTTACTGTATGTAAATCACTCCTATATTTTTGTATATACTTTTTTTTTATTTGCAAAGAGTCCCTAAACTTTTATCTTTTTCTTATATCTATGATCCAAATGAATAGAATAGTATTTTTAATTATTAATAATACCAAATATTGTTTTGCAAAAGTTGAAGTAAATGGGTTAGTTTGCAATTTTTATAAATAATAGGTCTCAATATTAAAATAAAAAAAGATTCAGTTTGGCATATTTCTGGTAAGAGAAAAAAAGAGGATTACATTGGAGTTAAATTCACTTCTATTATAGACTTACTCTATTTTAGAGATAGAAAATAATACAACTGTTGTAAACTATGGTTTTTAAACTAGAAACACCTCACTAATTAAGACTATCTCCAATATATTTCAGAAATTCGACATGCATGTTAAACACCAGTTTAAAAACCATTCACATTAATGTTTTGTAACATCAATTTTAAAAATATTTTTAAAGATACTCATCTCATATGTGGAATGAAAATACTATTAGTGTATACATTACTTGATACTAGTCATACGATAATACTTGTACACGATAAGTCGATAAATACTACTTTATCACATAACTCGTAAGCTTATCATAAAATACACCAAAAACTAAACTTTATATATTGAAATATATACGACGTAAATTTTGTAAGAGGAGTTTTACGCGTTTTATTCATTATTCATAGTTTATACTATAATACTATAGAACAAAGATATAACAATGATAGCATAAGCTAAGCATGCATGCATGCAACGTGAGTGCTTGCTATATTGCCAATGCCAACGGTCACTGCAGTTCCCAATTTAGTGTCGTCGGTTACTAACGGAACCGCTACCACCAACTCCTCCACCTGCACCACCTCCAATAGCGCCACCGGCCCCTCCTCCAGTGCCACCACCACGTCTTCCTCCACCAATGTTGCCACCTCGACTTCTACCGGTTCTTCCTCTGGCTCCTACGCTACCATTAGCTCCGCCACGACCATCTCCACCACGGCGTCCTCCCCCACCGCCACCACCACCACCACCTCCGTCTCCACCTCCACCGCCACCTCTTCCACCTCCACGGCCACCTTCACCGCCATTACCTCCTCCACCACCATTGCCTCCATTACCACCAGCACTGCCACCTTCACCTCCTCCACCACCAGCTCCTCCTTCCCCACCACCCCCACCTCCAATTCCTCCACCTGCACCTCCATCACCACCATTACCGCCGGTGCCACCTCCGCCACCACCAGTACCACCTTCTCCGTTAATTCCACGTCCAACTCCAGTGTCCTCTCCATCATCTCCACCTCTACTAGCACCAGCACTATCTCCGTCATATGCGTCATGTAGATGACCTCTGTTTTCGCCACTGCCATGACCATCTCTACTACATACTCTCGCCAAACCTTGAGTCAACATCAGTAACACCATCACACACGCCACTACCCAACCCCTTCTCACGAACTTCCCCATATTATACATACACACACACAGCTCAATCAGTACTAGCTAGCTTTTTGATTATATATATACTTTGGCGGTCAATTCTATTTATAGCAAAAACAGAAAAAAGCCCGTAAACACACGTGTCCTCTAATCACAAATTTCTAAAAATGTCAAAACCCACTATACACTATGAAATCTAGAAGACTCTAGAGTAAACTCCTTGGTCGACATGAAAAGACATATAGTCTTCGATAAGCACTAACGTATATATCAAAGCTAATCATTCACTATTTGGCTCTATTCATAGTGATTTCACTTAGTGAAATATTATACGTGATTACGTGCCTCCTTTCATCTCTCGCCAACACGCATTTCCACATATCATTACGCATAGCCGTGATTCAGAGAAAAGGTATATGACTTCAGCCACACAAAAATAAACATACAAAATGCCATTTTTTTCTAAATTGGACTACCTATTTATTTTTCTCTGGAAACAAAACTTATACCATTAACATTTATAGAAACTTATGTTGGTTTTTTTCCCTTACATTAGCTAATACTTTGTATGGTCCGAGCGCACTACAAAAAAACAATCCATTTCTGAGGGACAGAATCATCGGTAAGCCCTCGGAAACAGCATGACGGGTTTCCGAGGAAAAAAAGTCCTCGGAAATCGCTCGTCGGAAATAAATTTCCCTCGGAAATTCGTCGATAAATTCTGAGGGATTTCCAAGGGATATAAATTTCCGAGGGATTTCTAAGTACGTGAATTTTCCATGGGATTTCCAAGGACGTTATGCTTCCGAGGCATTTCCAAGAGAAACAATTTCTGAGGGATTTCCCAGAGAGTAATTACCAAGGGATTTCCAAGAGACGTTTCTGAGGAATTTCCAAGGGACTCTTATTTCCGAGGGATTTTCAAGAGACATGAATCTGAGGGATTTCCGACAGTTTATTTCCAAGGACTTACCGAAGACGTGAATTTCCGAGGGAATTCCGACGACGACGGAGTTTTTAGCAAAATTCTAATTTTGATTATATAATTATGAAAATATAAATTTTAACAATTAATAAAATTAATAAAATCTAAAATTAAAATATCCAAATAAACAACAATAGTCACAAAATTAAAATAGTTTTGAAAAAAAAACTAAATAGTTTTAGGGAGGCGGGAATTTTCCCGGGAATTGAGAAGAAATGAAAAGTTGAAGTTGGGAGAGTGTCGTTTGAGTCTCGGTGAATTGTTCCGTAATCTTGAGATTTTGTTGCTTCAACTCTTCGACCGCCTCATCTTTTTCTTTCACGATTCGGTTAAGATCTTGAACTTGTTGAATGAGTTCATTGTCTCGGGGAAATGCCGAAGAGATACTCCCGTCTTGTGACACAAGACTTCCTAATCCACGTCTCCGACCTTTGGTTAAAGGAATTTCCTAAACAAACAAAAAACTTATAATTAATTGTTTAAAATAAATAATAAAGTAAAACTAAAAAATATACAAATATACCTCAATACACAAACGGTTGATTTCTTCACGAGGTAGATCGATTGAAGATGATGAGCCATCTTGAGAGAGTTGCGATAGACGTTCCATCTTCCGTAGCTTAATCCTTTCTATGCATTCTTCGACAACCGGATCTTAAATTTGTCCGGTTTTCTTGCTTGTGTGGGTTGTTTCCATAACATCTATCCAATCCGGCGCAACACCTTTGTTTGCGAGCATCTAAATTTAAAGAAAAATAAACAACATATCAAATGTAAAAGTATAAAATTTCTTAAAATAGAAGTAATTAATTGAAAACTTACCATTTTTCTCTCATGCTTTTTGAAGGATATGGAACCTCCATTGTGGGTAGTGGCGGATCAAGCAGATCAAGCTGTTCAGACAGATCAATTATGGATCAAACGTATTAGACTGATCAAGTAGAAAAAGTGCAGATCAAGCGGTTCAAAATATATATTGAATGGTGAAATAATATAAAAAACAGTTTAAGTAGTAAAAAAATTAAAAATATTAAAAGTAAATGTTTAAAAAAAGGGAAAATGTGACGTATATATTTTCAATATTATGTAATGAAAAAAAAAAATTTAGTAAAAGATAAATATAATTATATTTTGTTAACAACAACACATATGAAGACGATGAAGATGAAATTGATTGAGGCAAGGCCGCGTAGGAAGACAAAGGAGAAGAAGAGAAAGTTAATCGGTCAAAGGAGACAAAGAGAAAAGGGAGAAAAGAGGAAAGATATTTTGTCCGTTGGATTAATTAAATCAATGGTTCAGATTGCAATCCTTGTGTTTACATACCATCCAATGAAAAAACTTCATTCTTTAAAGAATTTTATATTTGGTAAATAATGTTAAAAGAATATTTAGTTCCATTAAAATATTATAATTTAATATATTCTGCAATTTAAAACTCATAATTCAATAAATGAAATTTAAATTTTAGGATTTGGGAACTGGGGTTTTAAGATTCAAAAGAATATTATATTTGATTTAGATTTTAAAAATAATTAGTTTTAGGTTTCAAACTGACTAAAGTAAAATATTTTTTAAACATTAAATTAAATTTATAAGTAAATTTGTTTTGGAAATTATCTGTAGATACTAAATAGTTTTACGTACTGGTTTGATACATATATAATGGTTATATTTTGGTTGAATGGTTTATGATTTTATTTCTATATATGCAATATATATGAATGGTTGCATTATATATAAATGGTTTAAGATGTGGAAAATTATTTTTTCATATAAGTATTAAAGCTTGGTTATATGTATATATAATAATGATGGTTCTGACTTTTCGTTTTATGGTTTATTAATTAACTTCTTAGATTAAAAATGGAAAGTTATTCAGATCTTGTGATTTAGGTTTTGGAGTTTGGTTAAAACTTTTGGGGTTAAATTTTAGCAATTAAGATTTTCTGAAATATCGACTGAAATGCGACTTCTTAGTGACCTTTCCAAAGAGTCGCATATTAGTCGCTAAATTAGCGACAATTTAGCGACTACCTGTTCCGAAATGTAATACAGTCACTAAATAGTCGTCAAAGTACGACTAAAATATCGACTACTATATGTAGTCATAAAAAGGCGACTAATTTACGACTAAACATATGTAGTCGCCAAATGTAGTCGTAAAATCCATATTTTCTTGTAGTGCGCTAGTGAGAGTATGTGAGGCCCATTAAGAGAGGTGAGTACATGGGCTGGTGGTGAACTTGGGGACCACTGGAGAGATGGCGGTCAAGGTGGTATCAGAGCCGAACCTTGAAAAGTGTGGAGTGGTGGGCTCACACTCTCACGGGGTGATGATCTTGGTGCGAAACGAGGATGTTGCGGCCTGTTAATGGGGGGGGGGAATTGTGAGATCCCTGTTTGCGGAGCGATTTAAATTAATTGATTTGGCTACCTATGTCACCAAAGTGCACTTATCTTTTCGGTCAAAGTTCATGAGAAAACACCATAGTTAAGCGTGCTTATGCTTGAGTAGTCAAATGATGACTGACCTTTCAGGAAGTGGTTGTCGGAATTGTGTGAGTGAAGCCAAAACATAGATGACAGATTATGTGGTGATTTTTAGGATCGGTAAACAAGATTTCAAGCCTCCTGGACGTTGCAAACCGACCATCGGATATTGATGGGCTCATGGGCATAGTGAGATGACGTGAGGCCCATTACGAGATGTGGGCTCATGGGCTGGTGGTGAACATGGGTCCCACTAGAGAGACGGCGGTCGGGCATTTACAGATTCTCTCAACTCGATCAATAAAATATTTACGTCAAAATCTTTCTTCTTTAAATGCATGACTGCATGCCCAATAAAAATCCATGTCACTCCGAAGCTCCAACGATTCAAAAAATTGACAGCATTATCTAATTCTTCTTAATCATCTTGGTCGAAAAAAATTGGCGCATAAACTCTCTGAACTCATTCCTTGTATCTGTTAGAGTTGATTCAAATTACTATTTTCTTCGATTTCCTCTTAAACCACATCTAATAGAGATTTGTGAGCTTCGTGTCACTCTTTGTGAACTACTTCCAAGTCTTAATCCATCTTGTTGCTGAATTCTTTAAGCAATCGTATGAAATGGAAGAGCATGTGGAGAATCATGATGTAAATGATCCTCGGTGAACTCATTTGAGAGACGTGTTTTATCGCTGATATTAACACGATACACCCTTCATTTTCTTGTGTGTTAGGATTTAGGAACTTAAGTTTCATCATCATTTATGCCCTCATTTCATTATCTTTTCTCGTCTTTGGTGCACAGAGTAGTGAGACTGTGATTGTACATCATGTAAGATGAAACAACGTTGCATCATATCCCAACAGTAAGGCGGATTTTGTTTAAATGTTCTTATAATTCTACATCCCTGTTAATAAGTTTATTAAATTTTAGTATAAAATTTTACTGTATACCAAAATTACTAAACATATTTTGGCTATGAATGATATTTTAAATACTTAGAAATTCACGGTCTTTCCACCAAGAATTAGGCTCAGATATGACAAATGTAGCAGGATCAACTGTAATTCCCGTAGAATTTTACATAGGTTGCTTGTACTTCTTGTACATTCTTTTCAGTTGATCAAGTTTTTCTTTGAAAAACCGATAGTTTATATTTTGATTGAACTCCTTGTTGATTTTTAACCAAAAACTCCCTTCCAAAGGAGTGCTGGATCTTTGAAGCGGTAATTATTCATGGCAATTGCTTGATCGTAAAACTCAATAAATATTCTTTCTCTACTAAGAGTTCATTTAAAATTGAGGCTGGTATCACAGACTATCGTCCACCTCCACCTCTTGACGGTGGAAGGATAAAAATTTCTCAATATTTATTTTACTTAAATTAAAAGATAAAATTTGGTAAAATAAGGTGTAAATACATACCCGTGCTGATGTTTTTGTAGGCAAAGCTTGCACAAGAATTTTCATTTTGCTGGCGGTTAGACATTCCTACAAATACAATATAAAAATAATTTGAAGTTAAAAATTAGAAATTTAGAAAACTACTATTTTAAAATCTTCAATTACTAAATATTGATCATAGTTGTATATCTTGGGGGAATTTCAAAAATACCCCTTTTTATATACCTTTTTTAAAAATACCCCATTTTCAAACTTTATCAAAAAACCCACTAAAAATGTTGAAATTTATCCAAATATGTGCGTAAGCTTATAAATATATACACAAATTACTTTTATATCTGCATAAAACTTTATATACCTTTCATAAATAGCGTAAAAATAATTTATAAAAACCTTATAAAAACCATATAAACCCTTTTAAAAACCTTTTAAAAACTTATAAAAACGATTTAAAACTATTGAAAACATTTTAAAATATTTGTATCGAATCTCCCAGTAGTAGTTATTATATAGAAGTACCTTATAAACTATATAAAACTTTATAATTTTTTATATTTAAAAAGGGGTATTTTTGAAAATGGATAGAAAAAGGGGATATTTTTAGAAAGGGGTACACTAAAAAGGGTATTTTTCAAAAATTCTCTATCTTATATGCATCTTTTATACTATAATATAATCCAATACGTTACATTCATCTAATAGAGTAATGTCTCTATGAGTGATACAAAACTAAAATAAATACATATTTATTTTATTAGGAGAGATAAATATATATGAGAAAAGACAAAACCAAATTTTAAACGTATTGACCATTGTGAAACTCAAGATAAAAAAATGTTTATAGCTAGCAAGATTTTTTTCATTTGTGACAAGAAAATAAATAATTTAATAATGACATCGATTGCTGGAGAATTGTCACCAAACTCCCAAGTACTTCTTTACAAACAACACTAATGCTCACCATAGTGAAGTATTCCGCTGGATAATCATTTATTCAGCAACTCCTCCAGCTGCGTCTTCAGCTCTACCATCTCCAGCAACCCAAATAGCCTCGCGCTGCGTGCTAGAAAACACGCAGAACCTCCTCTGCTCTGCTATATCCGATGTAACAAAGATAACACCTCCCACGACTAAGAGCAACATTATAGGTAGAATGTTAATTTGGATATCTTAGCATTAATTTAGTATTAAATTTGAAAAAATGGAGCTTAAGACATCAGATGTGTTTATGTGTTTATTCGTAGGATCTTAAGTTGTGTATCTTAGAAAAAATTACTTTTTAAAAATTAAATAAATTTTTAATTTTTAATTTTAGAAATTTTTTAATTATTGCAAATTTAGAATTTGAAAACATACATAAGATAGAAATTATAACATAAACTACAATGTGGTGTATCGACGGCCGGAGCTCTTTCTCGTTGGTGATTCTCCGATTTGACACGAAATCGAAGTTCATTGTCGGTTCGTCGTTTGTGTCACACAGCGAGAGAGAGAGAGAGAGAAAAAGAAAGAAAAAACTGAGTAATACACTTTTTTCATTATATATTTATCTTTAGCCAATCATACTGTGCCACATAGGCGTCTCTTAACCTACAAAATTTATCTTCTCGAACATACGTATCTTAGCAATAATTATGTTTTTTTTAATTAAAATTAAATTTTAATACAGCTTAGATTGTCCTTAAATCCTTGCGATAATGTTGGTCTAACGTCCATACACAAGCTTACACACTAAGAAACCCCAACAACCTTCCACTATTCTCTTGGGACAACTTGTCAATCTATGATCTATGCTACCACACCCGTAGCATCCATGACCACACTTGCTCCCTTTGGAAGTGTTGTCCCGCTTTGTCTTCTGGCTCGACGCAGGCTTACTGTCCTTGCTCGGAACCATATATTAGAGAGTCCTCTTCGGCTGGATAGCCAGACTAGCAAACACCATTTGGCCCCTTATGTCATCCTCGATACCGGCTATTGTGGCATAGGTCCTCACCTTGCAGCGCACTCTCAAGTCTGGCTGCAGACCCTTCAGGAAACGACGCATCTAAATCAGCTCTACATCACCCACCCGACTTGAGTACAATCGGAGCTTGCTGAACCGAGCATCATACTCCTGCACTGACCGGTCAATTTTGGCTAGTGCCAAAAACTGCGACTCCATCATGTCTAGTGCCTCCTTCGGGAAACATGTGGCTTTAAACTCTCCCAAGAAGTTTTCCCACAGCATTTGACAATGCTCTCTCCTGCAGCTTCACTCATCCACCAGTGAGCTTCTCCAGCTAGATAGTGACTCGCTATATCCACTCGGTATGCCTCTAGGCATCTCAAAGAAGAAAGAATCCCTCAAGCTTCAATCTCCACTTGTCAGTTATAGAGGGATCGATAACCCTAAGTAACGCACTCCACTGGTCCAACATCCTCATGTACTACGACTACTCAACCACCGCACTTATCCTAAGCTGCAAACCCGCAACATCTGGCTGCACAGCCCCAACAGCTGGCTACACAGCAACACCAAGTGGCTGCACTCCCGCAACCCCTGACTGCACACCCGCAAGCCTTGGTGGTCTCACTGGAGCATGCACGGACACCAGACCTGGTAACCACTCCACTAACTATGCTAGCAAAACCACGAGACGATCATCTCGACTCTGGACTCCACCTGCTGAAACACCCCTTACCGGGTTTCCAGCCAAACTAGCATCGCCTCCTGTCAAACATGACCCTACGACACTCACACTAGCCTCAGCCTACTGCCCCTCCTCATGATGCGCCTGCAGTCTGCTAACAATATGGGGTACTACCCCACCCCTACCGCGATAACGCACACGACCAGGACCACGACCATTACCTAGACCACTAGCAACTCTAGCCATCTAAACTAACACAATAGAGGCTAAACACACAAGGCAAAACAAATCACAACACATATAACTTATCGTGAAATCTCATTGAAGGCTCGTGAGAATGATCTAGGACTCCATGCCCACATAATTGATTAACTACTCACAATCAACAATGCATACAACAGTTCAAACAAAAATTCTACAAAAACTGAAATTCACACACCAAACCACAACCACCCATTTAACCTAGCCCTAGAACCGTAAGAGCTCTGATACCAAACTGAAAAAAACCCGACACTTTTTTTTAGCAACAACTAAACCAGATTTACCAACCCAAACCAACTAAACCGAATTAAATCAATATAAAGCAATTAAACCGGATTAAACCATCCTAACCAACTAAACCAAACTAAATTAATTTAAACCAATTAAATCGGATTAACCAAAATAGACCAGAGAATAGATTAAACCAACAAAAACCGGTGGATGAACAACGAAAGAAACAATCCAATAACCAATAACAATAATCCATCAATCATCCAGAAATAGCATAATCATTTTAGCATGCTTCTAAATTCCAAGTTTAGGGAGAAGCCAGATCATCAGCTTCCTCTAACAAAAACTAACTGATTTTTTAAACGCAGTTAAGACGGTTTTATATAAAGGAGAGATGATATTTAAGGTTTTCAATGCATGATTTGATCTACATCTTAACATAATCTTGTAATATATGAGTTTTATAAATATTGATATTAATTAAAGCTTGAGCAAAGCTTTTTTTTGAGAAATGCATAAGTTGCATGGAAACTCTTTTTGAAGTCTGATTCCCGTTTTCGAAACGTTTCAGAAACAGAAACTCTTGGCAACAGGGAAACTATCACGGAAACATGAATCATATTTTTTGTATTTGAAAACACAATAGAAACTAACGTTTCCAAAACTCACGTTTCCAATTTGGAAACCTAATGGAAGCTTACAGTTTTAATTTAGAAACTCAATAAACATATATTACGAAAAGATTTTGGTTTATCATATATAGATTGGTTACTTTTATATATTTAAAACTTAATTAATTTAAATTAATCTAATTTTTTTTATTTGAGTGTTTTAATATTTATCTTTTATTTAAAATGTTTAGTATTTATATATTTGATTAGGGTGTTATTTCAAATACTTTTTCTCGTATATGATTTTAATGTTTGATACTTAATTTTTCTCTAAAAAGTTTCCATATATTAATTTCATAAAAAACACGTTTCTCGTTTCTGAAACGTTTTGTTTCCGCTTATCCATTTCCGTTTCCATGCGTCTAAATATTATGAAAACTAATTTTAGTTTCTAATTTACCACCTCGTGTAAAGGAGAATGTAAATAAGAGGACTTAAATGTAATTATAAGAGACAATAACCCTAAGCTAGTCATGTATATATATATAAGTTGTAAACCATTTTAATGAATAACACTCAGACATTTCATATGGTATCAGAGCAGTTGATATCCTAAAGACCTAAAATTTTTTTTCGGCCGCCTCTCTCATCTCTTCTTCTTCATTCTCTTCTCTACTCTCTTCTTCTCCACGCTTCCTCATTTTCGGCCATGTCGTCTTCTTCAGAAGTTGTTGCAACCATTGATGCAACTACTCTTCTCAACGTCAATATGTCGAACGTCACTAAGCTTACTTCCACAAACTTTCTGATGTGGAGGCGTCAAGTCTTTGCTCTCTGCAATGGC
Organism: Capsella rubella; assembly: GCF_000375325.1. Classification (NCBI taxonomy): domain Eukaryota; kingdom Viridiplantae; phylum Streptophyta; class Magnoliopsida; order Brassicales; family Brassicaceae; genus Capsella; species Capsella rubella. The sequence continues at coordinate 13,602,617 of NW_006238917.1, read as the reverse complement.
TATGATCTCGCCGGATATCTTGACGGATCTATTGGTACACCAACTGCCACGGTTACGAATGATGGTGTCACCACTTCGAATCCAGATTACAAACACTGGAAACGCCAGGATCAACTCATTTACTCGAGTCTCTTAGGCACTATTTCTGTTGGGGTTCAGCCTCTTTTGTCCAAAGCTACGACGACAGCTGAGATTTGGACAACTCTTAACGAGACGTATGCAAACCCTAGCCGTGGTCACATTCAACAATTGCGTACTCAACTCAAGCATTGGAAAAAGGGTACGAAAACGATTGATGAATATTTCCAAGGTTTTACCACTCGGTTTGACCAGTTGGTGTTGCTTGAAAGCCCGATTCCTCATGAGGATCAGATCGATTACATCCTCGGTGGTCTCCCGGAGGAGTACAAGCAGGTTCGTGATCAAGTTGAAGGTCGTGACAGTCCGCCATCGCTTACGGTCCTTCATGAAAATCTTATTAATCATGAGCTGAAGCTTCAGACTCTACTTGATGCTGCTTCCTCCTCTGTTCCTGTCTCTGCAAACGTGGCTACTCACAAGCATTCCAACAACAACAACAACAACCACAATAATCGTAACAACAACAACCGCAACAACCGTGGAAACCAAACGTGGCAACAACAACAGAATTCACAGCCTCGTTCCAATGGGAGAGGCTACCAAGGGCGATGCCAAATCTGTGGTGTGCAAGGCCACAGTGCTTGATGGTGCTACCAGCTACAAGCTTCGGGTCGTGGTCACTCACCTCAAGGAGGTGGCTACTCGGCTCCAGGGGGTGGTTACTCGCCGGCCTCGGTTCCACCATGGCAGCCACGAGCGAACATGGCTATGATGGCTCCATACAATGCCGCTCCATGGGTGTGTGATACTGGAGCAACGCATCACCTCACTTCTGATCTTGCCAACTTGTCACTTCACCAACCATACAATGGCGGTGAAGAAGTCACAATTGCGGATGGTTCAGGTTTAAAGATTACACATACGGGTTCTGTTTTACTTCCTACCCCGTCTTGCTATCTTCATCTTAAAGATGTTTTATATGTTCCGAATGTGTGCAAGAACTTGATTTCGGTTTATAGACTTTGCAATGCTAATAAAGTCTCGGTGGAATTTTTCCCCGCTCATTTTCAGGTGAAGGATCTCAGCACGGGGGTCCGATTACTCCAAGGCAAGACTAAGAATGAGCTATACGAGTGGCCGGTTAATCTCAACTCTGCAACCGCATTTTCCGCTTCTCCATCACCAAAGACCGACTTCTCGTGTTGGCATCATCGTCTTGGGCATCCCAATTTATCTACTCTCAAAGCTATTGTTGCACGCTTTTCATTACCTCTTTCAAATTCTCCGCAAAACAATTTGTCGTGTTCCGACTGTTTGCTCAATAAAAGTCACAAGTTGCCATTTTTTGCAAACACAATCACCTCTTCTCAACCGCTTGAATACCTATATACTGATGTGTGGACGTCCCCAATTATGTCCACTGATCAGTTCAAGTATTACCTTGTCATTGTTGATCATTTTACAAGGTATACATGGATGTATCCTTTGAAGCAGAAGTCACAAGTTAAGGAGGTTTTTGTGGCGTTCAAGGCCTTGGTCGAGAACAGGTTTCAAAGTTGTATCCGCACACTCTACTCGGATAATGGCGGTGAGTTCGTTGTGTTACGACCTTTCTTAGCAGCTCATGGCATATCTCATCTCACGTCTCCGCCGCATACACCGGAACACAACGGTATCTCCGAACGCAAGCATCGGCACATCGTCGAAACGGGACTCACTCTTCTCATCCATGCTGCTGTACCGACACATTACTGGCCTTATGCTTTTGCAACAGCCGTGTACTTGATCAATCGTATGCCCACCGATGTGTTGAACGGAGACTCTCCGTACGTTAAATTGTTCAAACAGCGACCGAACTACTTGAAGTTAAGAGTTTTTGGGTGTGCTTGCTATCCTTGGCTTCGCCCGTATCGCAACAACAAGCTTGAACAGCGATCTGCTAAGTGTCTCTTTGTTGGGTATTCACTCACTCAAAGTGCATACTTATGCCTAGAGATTGCAACTGGGCGTCTTTATGTGTCTCGCCATGTACAATTTGCGGAAACAAGTTTTCCCTTCCAAGAAAATGCGTCGTCTCCGATCAGTGTTGAGTCTCTGGCGTCTCGTGTTGTGGGTCCTCCGGTTACTCGATTGCCCTCGTCTATAGCTCATTCGTCTCTGCCCCCATCTGCACCTCCTTCACCACCGCCAATGACCTCAACGCCACCAGTCTCGCCGTTGCATCAATCTCCTCTGGTCTCTCCGTCGATGTCGTCTTCGCATTCTTCTCCAACGCCTCGGTCGTCACAGCCACAGTCGTCTTCTCCAACCTCTGTTCAGTCATCTCATCCTGACCAAACCATAGGCCCCATATCTTCAAGTCCAACAATCAATCCAGGCCCATTATCAACCTCTCCTCCATCCAGCCCAAACACGAAAAGCCCATCACTCTCATCCTCCTCTTCCTCCACTCCCGTCTCGTCATCGTCTTCTTCTTCACAAAGCCAAACACATACAACCACCACCACAAATACGTCCTCACCTTCCTCCATCTCGTCAAATCAATCCGACCACTCACCACCACCGCAAAACCTTCATCCGATGACAACACGTGCTAAAAACCGGATCACAAAACCAAAAACTAAAATGAACCTTCTCGCTTCCGTCACTCCAACGATTCCGACGACTGTGGCCCAGGCTCTGAAGGATTCCAATTGGCGTAAAGCGATGTGTGAGGAGATTGATGCACAAATGAGAGAACACACTTGGGATGTTGTTCCTCCTCCTACTACAAAGAACGTCATCTCTTGTAAGTGGATTTTCACTCTTAAATACAAGCCTGACGGTTCTATTGATAGGTACAAAGCACGGCTTGTGGCGAGAGGTTTTAATCAACAGTATGGCCTGGATTACTCAGAGACTTTCAGCCCGGTTATTAAGTCAACCACGGTTTGGGTTGTCTTGGAAGTGGCGGTCAAACACAACTGGAGCATACATCAAGTGAACATTAACAATGCTTTCTTGCAAGGCACTCTCAAAGATGAAGTCTATGTTACTCAGCCGCCGGGATTTGTGGACCGAGATCGCCCTAGTCATGTGTGTCGTTTGAATAAGGCACTCTATGGCTTAAAACAAGCTCCACGAGCTTGGTATCAGGAGCTTCGTACGTTTCTACTTCAAGTTGGATTCACGAACTCACTCGCTGATACGTCTCTCTTCACATACACTAAGGGAAAGGATCACCTATACGTTCTTGTCTATGTGGACGATATAATCATTGCGGGTGTGCCGTCTCTAGTCAGAACCTTCAATACCTCTCTCGCTGCTCGGTTCTCCCTCAAAGATCTTGGTCCGCTGAGTTATTTTCTGGGCATTGAAGCCACACGTACACGTCGGGGGTTACACTTGATGCAACGCAAGTATATCACTGATTTGCTGGCTCGTACAAACATGCAGGATGCACACTCTGTTCCGACACCGATGACAGAGTTACCAAAGCTCACATTACGGCTGGGTACTCCTCTTCCGGATCCAAAGCAATATCGAATGGTGATAGGAAGTCTTCAATACTTATCTTTCACTAGACCGGATATTGCGTTTGCGGTAAATCGTTTGTCACAATATATGCATCAACCTACTAATATTCATTGGCAGGCCGCCAAGCGAGTCCTACGCTATCTTGCGGGTACAAAGTCTCATGGTATTTTTCTACGCTCCGATGCGCCGCTTACAGTTCATGCGTTTACGGATGCGGATTGGGGAGGTGATATTGGTGATCGTGTCTCGACAAATGCATATATTGTCTATTTTGGGGGCAGTCCGATCTCATGGTCGTCAAAGAAACAGAAAAGTGTGGCTCGTTCTTCGACGGAAGCTGAATATCGAGCCATTGCTAATGCTGCTTCCGAACTACAGTGGCTCTGCTCTTTGCTAACAGAACTTGGCATTGTTCTTCCCACACCACCGGTTCTTTATTGTGATAATATGGGGGCTACGTATTTGTGTGCTAATCCGGTGTTTCACTCCCGGATGAAACACATTGCCATTGATTATCATTTTGTCCGGGGTCACATACAATCGGGTGCTCTTCGAGTTGCACATATCTCTACTATGGATCAGTTGGCGGACCCACTTACAAAACCGCTGCATCACATTCGCTTCACGGCTCTTCGAAACAAGATTGGAGTCAAGTACTTGTCTCCATCTTGAGGGGGTGTGTAAAAGAGAATGTAAATAAGAGGACTTAAATGTAATTATAAGAGACAATAACCCTAAGCTAGTCATGTATATATATATAAGTTGTAAACCATTTTAATGAATAACACTCAGACATTTCATACCTCGTAGCTCGTACAACTATTTATCGGACACAAGGACCAATATACCCATGTGTTATCAACTCTCATTTTGCAAAGCTCTTTCTCATTGTTCTATGTCTCCGTCATCATCGGTCTTACCTTAATGGTCTCTATCGTCTTCGGCCAGTTCTAACGGCTCTTTGAGGACTTAGATTCTCTACTACGTCGTTTGTTTCTGTCTTCCTCTCAGTAGTCATTTGATTCTACTTAATCTATTTTGTTGTAGCCAAATATTTGTTGTCAATCAATGCACTTAAACAAATCAAAGGAAACGATGAATGGTATGATTACTATATCTTCTTTGACTTGTGGTCAAAATAGAAGATCATTAATATTGAACTCCAACATTAATTTAACAACCGTGAAAAAGATAGTGACGTAGAACAAGGAATGAACTAAGAGAGTTTGTTCATAGCAAAGGCGATTGACCTGTCTCGAATCTGGATTCCCAACATTTTGGTGCACACCATGATGTTATTAAGCCATTGCTATGTTAGTAAAAGAATAGCGTCACGGCGTGAAGCTTCCAACACCAAGAGAATAGCTAAGCTCACCATTAATCCTTGATAAACAAATAGGTCCCTAAGAAGACTAACACTATTGGTAATACAAAGATGATATCATCAATATACACTACGTCTACTATATAAAGCCACACACAACCAGCATTAGGTGTAAAGAGCAACTCAAGGAATAAAGCTAGTTGAGCTCCAAATACCACGCACAATGTATATATTGTAGTTTATACTAAAATAACAAGTACGGTATAGAGATTTTATATTGCAAGGTTGTAGCAAATTCGCACAAATATTGAATAACAATTGTATTTTAAAAAAATAACCAAATTAGATTTATTAGTTACATAAAATCTTCAACATATAGTGTAACAAGAAACAAGATCAGAAGAATCAAATAAGAATAAAAGAAAAAGGGTGTAACAAGGGACAAAAGCCATAAAAAAAATCATTGCAACCATGCTAGGTTATGAAACAATTCAATAGTAGGGTGTCTTAGGGACATATGGTGGTGGTGGAGACTTGTAATCAACCTTTGGAGAACGAGAATAATAAGGTGGTGGTGGGGAGCTGTAGACGTATGGTTGAGGTGGAGATTTGTAGTCGACCTTCGGAGTAGGAGAGTAATAAGGTGGTGGTGGGGAGCTGTAGACGTATGGGGGAGGTGGAGACTTGTAGTCGACTTTCGGAGAAGCAGAGTAATAAGGTGGTGATGGGGAGCTGTAGACGTATGGGGGAGGTGGGGACTTGTAGTCGACCTTAGGAGAAGGAGAGTAATAAGGTGGTGGTGGGGAGCTGTAGACGTATGGGGTAGGTGGAGACTTGTAGTCGACCTTAGGAGAAGGAGAGTAATAAGGTTGCGGTGTGGAGCTGTAGACGTATGGTGGAGGTGGAGACTTGTAGTCGACTTTTGGGGATGGAGAGTAATAAGGTGGTGGTGGGGAGCTGTACACGTATGGTGGAGGTGGAGACTTGTAGTTGACCTTTGGAGATGGAGAGTAATATGGTGGCGGTGGG
>NW_006238917.1:13591908-13596567 GCF_000375325.1 Capsella rubella | reverse complement strand
GGAGCTGTATACGTATGGTGGTGGTGGAGACTTGTAATCAACCTTTGGGGAAGGAGAGTAATAAGGTGGTGGTGGGGAGCTGTAGACGTATGGTGGAGGTGGAGACTTGTAGTCGACCTTTGGGGAAGGAGAGTAATAAGGTGGTGGTGGGGAGCTGTAGACGTATGGGGGAGGTGGAGATTTGTAGTCGACTTTTGGGGATGGAGAGTAATAAGGTGGTGGTGGGGAGCTGTAAACATATGGGGGAGGTGGATATTTGTAGTCGACCTTCGGGGAAGGAGAGTAATAAGGTGGTGGTGGGGAGCTGTAGACGTATGGTGGAGGTGGAGACTTGTAGTCTACCTGTGGGGAAGGAGAGTAATAAGGTGGTGATGGGGAGCTGTAGACGTATGGTGGAGGTGGAGACTTGTAGTCGACTTTTGGCGATGGAGAGTAATAAGGTGGTGGTGGGGAGCTGTAAACATATGGGGGAGGTGGAGATTTGTAGTCGACCTTTGGGGAAGTAGAGTAATAAGGTGATTCGTGTTTGTGAACCGGAGAACTGTATTGGGGTGTTTGAGGTAAGGAGTAAGGATATGCTGTCACTGTAGCCGCGATGGCACTCAAGAACACGACATAAACCATGCAATGCACTCGTCCCATCATTCTTGAGGAGATCATAATACTCGTTTCTGCTCTTTTCGTTTCTTTGTTTTGGTTATGATTTACATGGAAATGAATGTCCTTTATATAGTATTTTTCTTCCGTGTGGGTAAATATTATAGTATCTTCCCAAATTGGGTTCGTGTTTGGCAGTTTCAAATACATGTAGAGGACGTGCTAAGTTGTTTGTTTGGAAAATAGTGATGTGTGGGATGTATGATAAATTATTAGATTCTCTAGCAACGTTTCATATTATTCTGTTTCATGTATATTGACTCAACTTGTTTTGAGACCATGAAGAAACTGGTTTGCTGAAAGATTGTTTAGCTATTTAATTGATATTATATACAATTTTGGGTGATGTTTCTTATTGCCGAAGGTTGATTATGCAAGAATATGTACACACATAAAACACTTAAAGTTACACACGATAATTATTATTTTATCAAATAACTTGTAAGCGTATCATCTATATAATTAAAAGAGTAATCAAAAGAGCTCACGTTCGTTCCGAGAAACGGATTACCGTTTTGCTTTTAATGAAAGTACTGCTGGCTTATACTTTTTTTGTTTAGTCTTTAATTAGTTAAAATAAAACCCAAAAAAACGAAAATATATAAACCAAAATCATAATTTATATTATTAAAACTGAAATTTTTAAAACCTAAACCGAAATTGGTTTAAAGCGATTTTTTAAGAATTTTAGAATTAGGGTTTTCAAGCGAATGGGCTTACGTAAAAATGTCCATAAAAAATACACCTCCTTATTTGAAACCCTAGAAAAAATTGTATTTTACTTCTAAAATACCATAATAATTTGTGTGCTCTCTCCATAACTCAAATTTTTTTTAAAAATTGTTCCTAAGGCTTCTATAATGTTCACAAATTTATATTTGCATGCTAATATTTGTGATTCGTGTTATTCATCTTAATCTATTTTTTCTTTTCCTCTTCGTGTAGTTGTTGTTTGGAAAGCAACATCAAAGAATCTTACACCTTTGCCTTTGCTTACATCAACTTTTGAAACAAGTATATTATCTCGGTTTGTATGTTTTAACTTCTATTTGTTTAATTTTGATAAGCTGTGATTCGAATTATTATTTTTGTTAGCTATTAAAGATGAACTCCAAAGAAGATGTAAACTCGCTCTCTACGAAGAAAAAAACAAAATTCTTAGGTTGGATGGAATGCAATATCTTAGATCATCAAGCAAGAAAATTGACATATGAAAATTTTCCAAACGGATTTGTTTGGTTTAAAATAAAAGATGTGGAAGCCAAGGTCCAAGAAAAGGAAACCAATATAGAAGATTTTGAAAAGTTCTTCAAAAAATTATTATCACTGTTTTCTTGAATTTTTTTTTGGATGGATATAACAATTTTTAGGATTTAGTTTTACTGTTTTAATAAGAGTTTTACCTATGGCTACTTTGATATATTAATTAATTATTAAATCTAAAGCATCTCGATCACGAGCAAATTAAAGCTATTAAATATAGGGGGATTTGCACAACTAACCTTTTTATGATACCCTTTTCTACAAATACCCTCTCTAGGTGTCCATTTTCAAAAATACCCTTTTCAATGTACAAAATGACTAAATTACCCTCCTTTATTATAACCCATGATGAATAAAGGAATTCCTTCCGAAAAATTTCCCGCCAAATGTTTCCGGCAAAAATTTCCGACTAAAATTTTCCCGCCAAAAAAAATTTCCCGCCAAAAATTTCATTCAAAATTGTTCCGCAATTCCTTAAAAACCTTTTAAGAAACTTTGTAAATATTTTTAAATACCTTAAAAAATCCTTTAAAAACCCTTTTAAATCTTTTAAAAGTCATCAAAAACCTTTCAAAACTTGAGTAAACTTTTTAAAACCAGTGTAAATCTCTTTAAACCCCTTATAACTGTGATAAATCATTTAAAAACCATTTTAAAGAACTTGTAATACCTTTAAAAACTTTTGTAAACCCTTTAAAATCCTTTTTATACTTCTAAAACCCTTTAAAATATCTTGTAAATCCTTAAAACTATTTTTAAATCTTTGTAAATATCTTTCAAAATCCTTGTAAATCCTTTTAAAATTATTTTAAAATCCTTTTATGCCTTTAAAAACACTTGTAAATCCTTTTAAAAACCCTTTAAAAATCCTTGTAAATTTTTAAAATCTTTTAAAAATCCTTGAAATCCTTTAAAAACTGTTATAAACTTATAAAAACTTTTAAAAACCATTGTAAATCATTTAAAAACCATTCAAAAACCATTGTAAGCTTCTAAACCTTTTTAAAAAACATTACAAATCTTTTTAAAACCATTTAAAAACTATTGTAAATCCCTTTAAAAACCTTTGTAAACTCTTTAAAAAAACTCTTGTAACCCATTTAAAAAATCTTGTAAAAACTTTAAAAAAATTTGGCGGGAAAATTTTGTAAATTCTTTTTTTTTGCGGGAAAATTTTTGCGGAAATTATTTTGGCAGGAAATTTTTTCTCGGAATTTTTTTTTACGGGAAAATTTTGGCGAGAAAGTTTTTGGCGGGAAATGTTTTGGGGAAAATTTTTGGAAAGAATATTCTTTCAACTAGGGGTAAAATGGCCATTAAAATTTGAGAGATGGCAAAAATGAAAATGGCAAAAACAGGGTATTTTTAAAAGAGGGTATCATAAGAAGGGTATTGGTAGCAATTTCTCTTGAATCTAGGGAGAATTTGAAAAATACCAATTTTCCAATACTACTTTTTAAAAATACCCCTCTTTCTAATTTTTTCAAAAAGTCACTAGAAATTTTGAAATTTATCAACAAAATATGTGTAAGCTTATATTTCTAGACACAAATTATCTTTATATGTGTGTAAATTTACATTTATATTTCATAAATATCATATAAATACCTATTAAAAACTTTTAAAAACCATTTAAAAACCTTATGAAAACTTTATAAACCTTTTAAAAACCTTATATAAACATTATAAATAACGTTTAGAACCTTTTAAAACCTTATAAATATTTGGATTTAGTCTGCTAGTAATAATGATGATCTTGATGTACATTATCAACCATATAAAAGTTTATAATTTTTATATTTGAAAAAGGGTATTTTTGAAAAATGATAGAAAAGAGAGGTATTTTTGGAAAAGGGTACACCAAAAGGGGCATTTCTCAAAAATTCTCTTAATGTAAAGCATGTCGATCACGAGCAAATTAAAGCATAATTAAATTAAAAAAATCATGTCGAGTAAACCCATGACTTATCGCTTTTTATATAGATAAATATCAAACTTTAAATTATCTAAACCTTAAATATTATAAACCTTCAGAATTTCATAATAATTATTTATATAAAACATTTAGAAGTTTGATATCTTTTTGTATGTTTATGATATGTATTATCCAACTACCGATATGTATTTAATATTCTTTATTATTAACAAACATGCAAAACTGTTTCCATCTTTTTTATAAGAAAAACGGAGATATAATATTATAATGTTTACTTCTATAAATACAAGAATTTGTATGAATTCTCCATAACTTTATATCATCTTCTGTCATATTCACAAATTTATATTTGTATATCAATCATTGTGTTCCATGTTATTCATCATCATCAAATTATTCTTTTCTTTTGCCGTTTATGTAGTGGTTGTTTGGAAAGTCACATATGATGAATTTCCAATCAGATTTGTTTGATATAATAAATAAAAGATTTGTGTAAAGCCAAGTTCCAAAAAAGGAAATTTTTTTGAAGATTAGGAATCTATACTATTAATTGGGAAGGACAACTTGAAGCCAAACACCCCCAATTTTTTTAAAAAATTTCATGAAAATAAAACCAGTTGCCAAACAGAATGAATGACAGCAAAAAAAAAAAAAAAAAAACAAAAACTATCTATATTTATGGAAATCATAATAATCTTTTACCATAAAAAGTGGACAATTAAATTCAAAATTAAATATATGTTAACATATCTATTTTGAATATACATAAACATATTTAATATTAATTTAATATTTTAATATAA
>NW_006238917.1:13588909-13591414 GCF_000375325.1 Capsella rubella | reverse complement strand
TTACTATTATCAAATATTAAATAATTGTTTTATCAAATCATAAACTACATTTTGAGATTATAAACATATAGAATTTCTATTAAGATTAAAACTAAATAACAAGTGGATATATCACATTTAAATTATTTGAACGACTTATTACCAATTTTTAAATAATAAATGGATTATATTTTTATGATTTAATCTAATTGAAAACAAATAAATGAAAGTTTGTGGTTGCCATGACTTGTATAATCTACTTTTGGACGATTATATGAAATTTTACATACATTAAAATACATGTCAATGGTGTTATTTATTAAAAAAATTATAAACTTATAGGAATGAATACGAGATGGGAACATATAATTCGAAAACAAACATTATCTGAATTATTTCTCATAAAAAAACAAAACATGATTAGATATAATTGTTATGAGACACGGTCATAAAGTTAAATTCACTTTCAACTATCAAATATAAAACTACGAGTACGATACGGGGACATGTAATTTAAATTGCTAAATTTAATTTCCACTTTCCTATGTATTTCAAATATTTAGACATGAAATGACGGGTACAAGAAGATAACGTATACTTCGGATAACAAAACTACAATAAATCCATGTATTAAAAAAAATAGAAATACCTAAATCTTTAGAAAACAAAAAGGCTAAAACATGAATCTTTGAATTGAAGAAAGTAATAAGAAATAAAGATGAAACTGAAGAATCAATAAAATTAAAAATCGAACAAGGATTGTGTATGCTACGATTACAGACAGTGCCTTGTGAATGAAAATGGTGGGAGCATGTGACTTAGATTGATAATTAGATTTTTGTTAGTTTGATAAAAATAATTATTTAAACAAGTAATACGGGTATCCCGTCTAAATCTTTTACCAAGTTTCTTATAATAAACATGGCAAATGATTATGTTTTAAAAAGATATGATTATGGGACAGAAATTTTATGACAGATAGAAGACGGGACGGGACGGGGCGGGGTGGGACAGGACGGGTCATGACGAAACGGAAAGGGACAGGACGGGTTTTCCATTTTAAACTACACATAAAACAATTCAAACTAAAGTCAAACCCAAATCCGATTTAACATCTCTAAGCAAACAGTTATAAATGTTTTGATTAGTTTAAAAAATAAATACGTAATATCACTTATCATTTTCATTTCAATAATTTTAAAATTGTATTATGTATTCATTTTGTTGTTTTACAACTGTATGTCTATATATAGTTTATCAAATAAACTCATATAACAAAACTTTACCAAAAAAGCATCTACTTAAAAAATCGTAATTTTGTAAAAATAACCCCGCACGTACGTGCGGGTCCATCACTAGTAGTATTATAAAACCTTATCATTGTTGTTTTCTTGAAATTATTCTGGATGAATATACAATATTTATTTTCTTCTATTAGATATTACCTGTGATTTAAAAAAAAATTTAGTTAAATGAAAAAGTTTATTGAGAATTTTTGAGAAATACCCCTTTTGGTGTATCCTTTTTCAAAAATACCCATTTTATCTATCCATTGTCAAAAATATCCCTGTTTAAATATGAAAAATTATAAATCTTTATATGGTTTATAAGTTACTTCTATATAATAACTACTACGGGGAGATTTGATACAAATATTTTATAATGTTTTAAAAGGTTCTAAATCGTTTTTACAAGTTTTATAAGGTTCTTAAAACTTTATTATTTTGGCTATAATACAAATGAAATATATCTACACATGAATAAAAATATTTACTTATAAAACTATCAGTATTCCACTAAAATAAAAGTCTTGATTATTTTCAAATATGTCGAGTAATATGGTCTTGAATTATGAATTTAATATATCCAAAACAGAAAATTTTTTGAACAATCAAATTTTCATGATAGTTTTTAATAAAAAATCATCTGATTTTTTTATATTTATTTTGAATCAACTGATTTGTTTTTGATATTTTGTATATATGATAGGTATTCTCGATATGATAGATATTCTCGAAATACCGACATGTGTTTAACAAATCTAACATATTTTTTTTTTTTAAGTATCCCAAAATAATTTACATATTTAAAAATTAGAATATGAAGAGATAAATATTATAATGTTGAAATCTAGCTAAAAAATATTATCAAGATAAAGTTATATAATTATTTTAGTAATACAAAGATATTTCTTGAAGAAAATATCATCATGATTACACATCATTGATCTAAATAAAATTTATAACTTTATTTATATAAATATTTAAAATTGAAAAAAATAAAGATGGAAATAAGGGTTGTTGTCTTATATATAATATGGTTGGAGATAAGTATACGTTACATTATAATATCCAAGAATTATATAATTTTTTTAGGTCGTCATGCAAAAATTATATAAATGTTACAATTTTATAAATATAAAGATTGAAATAATAAGATATTTACATGTTTGAAGGAAATTGGATGATGGTAAACCGAAATTATCTGTGATACTTACCAATTAACATTTTGAATCCCTAAAAAAAA
>NW_006238917.1:13587203-13588809 GCF_000375325.1 Capsella rubella | reverse complement strand
AGCTATATATGTTACAATTTTAAAACAACAAAGATGGAAATGACTAATTTTTGTTTTAAAAAGAAAAATAACATAAATTATATGTAAATATATATTACTAATTTATGTACATTATTAGACATATACCATCGTTAGCCAACAGCTCACCATAGAATATGGCATTGGCATAAGGCATACGACTAAATTTAAAAACACTAGAGAAAATTAATCATGATGTACGAAAGTAATGTAAATTTGATGATGACTGATTACGAATGAGTCAACAATGATTATGAACGTGATAACATGAATGAGATTAAAAATGTGATAACATGAGTGAGATTAAAATGGGAACATGATAAAATTTTACCAAAAATATAAATGACTTTCGATGGACCATATACACTCGATATGGAAATAGTGCTGGTCTATCATGGTCCTGAATAAATAAAGCCGGTGCGAGCATGCCCAACTTGATGCGGGGAAAAACGTTATGGCCAACCATGCCCCATAAGTCCAACGGGCTAGCAGCCGCTTGACACCTTTAATGGTAATAGTATATTTTAAAAGTAAATTAAAATCAGAAAACAGAACATTTTTAAGGAAATAAAATATGTATAGTTATTAATTAAACAAGATAACAGTTTGGGTTTATAATTTAAGCATTTGAGTTTAGCTTTTACAATTAAACCAGGTTATATGTCGGGTTGAATGTATGAGTAAGAAGATTAGGATTTCGATTTACAATTAAAAATTATATGCCGGTGTCGGTTTATAAATGAAGACTAGGGTTTAGATTTTACAATTAAACAAAATTTAATGTCGTTTTGAGTTTATAAAAGAATGGTTAGGGTATAGATTTTACAGTTAAACAACATTATATGTCGGTTTAGGTTTATAAAATAGTGATTAGGATTTTATATTTTATAATTTAAAGAAATTATATGTCAGTTTGGGTTTATAAAAGAGTGATTGGGGTTTATAGTTTATAATCAAACGAATTTATGTGCGGTTTGGGTTTATAAACGAGGACTAAGGTTTAGATATTTATAATTAAACAAAATTATTTGTCAGTTTTGATTAATAAAAGAGTGGTTAAGGTGTAGATTTTACAACTAAAAAAATTATATGTCAATTTGAGTTTTAAAAAAAATTAGGGGTTTTGATTTTATAACTAAAAGGAATTATACGATTTTATTAGGGTTTATATTTTGCAAAATATTTTGGGTATAATATGGTAAGTCAAAACGGGCTGACCCATCACATTGTCTGAAAAATAATGCCTATTAGGACATGCCCAGCTGGAGGTGGGTAATAACGTTGTGTTCAAGCGCGTTTCTGATGCGGTCATCAGTATCAAACAAGACCCGGAGTTGACCAGACCAGCCGGTTCAAGCATCAACCAAACCGTACCGGACAAAAATGGAGAATTTTGGCGAATATGGAGTTCTGATCAAGCGCAAGGCCTAGGGTTGATTATTCAACATAAAATTACCCCTAAGAAGACTAATGGTTCAGGAGAAATCAGAAATCAACTGACCAGATTGAAGACTCTCCACGACAACCCATCCGGACATTACCATGTTCAATCCCATCGACCATATGAAGACTTTCCTCGACCAATATT
>NW_006238917.1:13584472-13587103 GCF_000375325.1 Capsella rubella | reverse complement strand
AGATCCATCGAGCCGGAATCAGATACAAACGATCCATTTCATCCAACGTGCATGACGTACCACACGGATCATGCCGAATCCAAGTTGATCGACCAAATGAAGAATTTGCTCGACCAATATTGAGTATTCACTCGAAAAGTACACATTTTATGAAGATCTATCGATCCAGAATTGAAGAAGAACGATCGGAAAGAAGAATCGATCATGAAGACCTGTTTCCACCATACCACGAGCAAGCATATGGAACCACCAGCCCAACTACACGTCCATTAAAGTTGGGGTTTGAAATACGTCCACAATATGGGTATTTTAAAAGGAATGAACGAGCATCATTAGTCCCCCTTCGAGGTATTTTGAGAGATGGCCATGAGAGCATCCTCGGACATGTTCATTGGCGAGCTAAGCCGCAGTTTGGAGAATTCACTCGTCCATTTGATCTCGGCTTCATTATTCACCACCAAATCAACTATTTGGAGCATATTTATCGAGCCAAAACACCCATGGTTCGAGTTGGTTTAGTACTTGCTCATTCGGCCTTACCCGAGGGCCATATGTTACCAAAAATGGAACTTTCCTTCTTTGGTTCCTTCGAGGCTTATGTTTGGCGACCTGGCGAAATTATTTACCATCTAGAGACAATCCAATATGACATACCTTGCACCAGCATCCACAGGATTACGCGAATCCTCTTGCACCTCTACTTTCCTATTCTAGAAGCATTCACACTTGGAGCTTTAAATCTACAACGACTTTTTATCTATCAAGGCTGCTGCATTTTAAAGACACTAAAAACATTCCAGAGAGTCCCAATATGTCGCACCTATCTTCCCAAGCTCTCAAGATACAAGCTACGAGAGCTTCCTTATTTGGCCGATTTTCTCATAAAGTCACAAACGGCTCTATGCTTTAAAGTTTGCGATTCTTTTCTTGTTTTAGCTTATTAGGACCGTTGTTTATGAGCCTATAAAGCTCAGCTTCGTTTTCATTGTAAAGCACCCATTATCATTGATTTAATAAACGATCGTTTTTCTTAGAAAGTTGTGTTTTTGTGTTATTGTTCTTGTCTTTAGAATCTAGTTTTCTATTGATTTGCGGATCAGTTTGCTTGTGGAATCAAGCCTTCTTGTTCGTGTTTGATTGTGGAATCAATCGCCAACCCCATCTCCATCTCTACCTTTGTCCATCTTCCGCAACAAAGCTTGTCAACTCTTGACATCTTTTGATCAATAAGACTTGGTGGATTCCAATCTTATATCAGTTTCCTAAGTCCAATGCGCAAGCCAGCTAGCGGGCCTATATTTAAAAATAAAATTAAAAATTTGTTTTATTTTACAAAATAAATTATCAATTTTAAAGTTTAAATTAATTTTTAAATCACTCTTTTGTAGATATACTAATTTTAATCATTATTTTCTTTACATTATCACATATCTTATTTTCACATTTTTATATATAATATATTTAATTATATCAAAATTTTGTAGTCTCTAATATATTAATGGCGTAGTCCGAAGAGCTCACGTTCGCTCTAAATTCCGGATTACCTTTTCACCCTTCTAAAATGTAAAGTATGTTGTCTTGATAGTAACTTTTATGTATATATATATATATATATATATATTTTGTATATGAATGTTTAATTAAGGTTAATATATATTCTACATAGATATCCATCTAAATATAAAAGAAAATTGTTATATGTTATATTAACAATACTTTTGGTATGTTATATTAACAATACTTAATAAAATATTTCAATGTTTAAATAATATTTGTTTTAATATAAGATTTGACCCGCACATTTGCGTATACTTATCTTTTGATCCCTTAAAACAAATACGATTTTACCGTCGCATGGCTTTAAAACAACATGGTTGAAAATATCATTCTTGAAATTAATTATTAGTTACTACAATTACTCTAAACAAAATAAAAATGTCTTAAGTACAAGTCCAAATAGCAAAGATTGATTATGGAAGATATGTAAATTATACAATTTTGAGTATACGGGTAACCTTAATTAGATAGGTAAAATGAAATTTACTTATTACCAAAACAGAAAATGAAATAAAAGCAATCTAGAGAATTATAATCTATATTGAATACACTACAAGAAAAGTGAATCATTGTGACTTTTGTTAGAGACTAAAATATATAGTCACAAATTTGTGACTTACGTAGATACAATTTTGTAACGTATTTTTTTGTCATAAATTCGTAATTGTTTCGTCACAATATTATAACGAATAAAGTCGTCCCGAATTTTTGTCTCAAGTCGTGACGAAATTGTGTCGATAAAAACTATTGTAACAACTGTGACGATTTTATTACCAATATGTACTTGTAAATCGTGACTTTAATTTGATACTCAAAATTTGTCACACATTTGTGACTTTTTAAATACTAAATTAAGACCAAAATATTTTGTAACAAATTCGTAATTATTTTGTCATAAGATTGTTACAGATTAATTAACTCATGTAAAAGTTTTCTCAATCATTGACAAAATTGTGAGCATAATTTCATTGTTTATAAAATAATAACAATAAATCTATAAAAATAATATAGGAAAAATAATTATTCTTAAAAGCTAAAAATGCTTCCATTGTTTATAAAGTAAATAAAAATTTG
>NW_006238917.1:13582279-13584372 GCF_000375325.1 Capsella rubella | reverse complement strand
TGTGTGTATCCAACTCATAACTACCACTTAGTCCCTGCTTAAACAACATGAATATAAACACTTAATTTTTTTTTAGTAAAAGCAAAATACATAATTGACAAATATATATATTTTACCTTCGATTGTTGGTATTAGAACTAACAAAAGAGTTAATAAGATCATGCAATTTCTTTAATTCGTCTTCTAGGTAATTGACTCGGCTTTTCAAAGAAATTATCTCTTCTTCAGTGGTTGTTGTTGTAGTGCGATTCTGGTTAGATCTTCTTTTTGTATAACTTTGGTTGTTTGCCGGTTTTCGAAAAAGGCTAGACGTATTTTTGTAATCTTCCTCTATGTCACTTTCATCAATGATTAGATGATCAATTTCTCTAACCTATAAGGAAAATAATTCATCATTTTGATAGAAATTAAAAATAATTCATTATCTAGATAGAGATTAAAAATGGTTCAAAAGTAAGTAGCAACACCTGTGTATGACAAACATCGATTGTACTTTCAGATTTTGTGATTTCTTTCTTTATTTCTGTCTCATATATACATTCACTTTCTCCGGGAATAAGAGATTCAAATCCATCACTTGTATCTAGCATCGGCGATTCATAGACATAGTCCGGAAACCAGTTACCTAAGTGAGGAGGTTCTAATGAAAAATGAATTATATCAAAGTAGATTAGGTTCCCAAAATAAATAGAATACGCAAATAAGGTTTACAAGATGATAAGTGAAATAATATTTACCATAGATCAATGAATCATCAAGACTATCATCTGAAATCTACACAAGTAGTAATCAAACAATAAAAAATGGTTCTAACAAATCAATAACTCAAAATATGAAATAGTTAGATATTATGTTACCTCTTTCATATTGTTGTTGTTAAGAATAACAGAGGTGAAATCTGTGTAAAAGCATCAACGTGAAATATTAGTCAAATAATTTAGAAACTTACGAGCTTTAAACTATTGTATAAGAGCATATAGACATCTCAATATTTGGACCCACAATTCTAATTCCAAATTGCCAAAACAACGTTTCTACAAAAGTAGTGTAATGAAAGGACAAACAATTGACATGATCAAGAAACAACTATCATAGATGGAGATGAAAATAACCTTGTTGAAGTGAAGGCAACGATTCTATATGTTATCTTGTAGACAGAGACGTAGAGGAAGATTAGATATACAGATTTTATGCAGCAGAAAGATTCAGCAAACAGAGGCAAAGACTAGTTCGATTAAATAGGTTTTACTTTTTTGCTAAACCAAAAATTAGGTTGAAAGATTTTTTTTTGTGGGAAACAATAATATTAGGCGGCTAAAATTAGTTAACAAAATATAGACTAGAAATCTAAAAAAGTTAAATATTTTCATTTTATATGGAAAAGAATGCTTCGTCACATATTGTTTTTTGATAATTATCCTTTTAGTATTTTTCTAGATAAATATGATCATATTATTTGTCAAGCTAGTAATATTTTATAATTATTCTATTATATTACTGTGAGAATAGGAAATTTATGTGCCTATATATATATTTGACCAAGATCAATAGAAACAGAAAAAAAAAATCTAGATGATCTAGTAGAACTGGATTTGGGATCAGATGCTGAAGATGAAAACTCTGATCAAGAGCTAAGTGATGAAGAGTGAATATTATTTTATCACAATTTGTTAGTCTTTCTCTTCATATTATTTTTATGAAAGATGCAACCTTCGTGTTATTTCTTTAGTTAAACTTACAATTACAAGCAGTTTTGGATATCGTATATTTTTTTTTATGTTTAGCTATATTTTCTTTTTAGTACTAATTAAAATTTTTAGCGCTTAAAATTTTCCCAAATATTTAGTAGCTTTTGGAGTTTTCCCTCTTAAACTTATTATACCTTAAAACTTGTCCAGTATATAAAGAATATACGCAGTCCTTAGTATAACCCTAAATCTCTATTACTTTTTCTCCAGCCGCTTTGTTCTTTTTGCTCTGATCGATCACTTCCTGCCAGGTAAGAGATTAGTAGTTATACATCAAATCAATTATTTATATTTATGTTCTCTGTAGCGCCATGTTCCATCGCTGAGTTGTTTCCCCTACCCTTC
>NW_006238917.1:13460152-13580014 GCF_000375325.1 Capsella rubella | reverse complement strand
GGAGAAAAGAGGAACCAAATTCTCCCCCATGAATTCGTCGATATTCGAGTTCCTCCATCCATCAAAGAAGGGAAGGGAGCTAAAATGGTATTGTTTTCTTTTTAAAAATACATACTTAATGTAAAAATAAGGAATATACTCCTTTAATCACATATGTGACAGGTTCAAAAATAACACTGAAGTATCAACACATGTGAGAAAGATCATTGAAGGATGTTTTAAAGGACCATGGTACAGCTGGAGAAAAGTGCCTGGTTTTTACAGAGATACATGGTTTTCAACATTTAAGGTTTGCTTTAGTTATAAGCTTGAATAATACTTTTATTATTTTGTTTATTCATATTTGCTATATTTCTATTGTAGACAAGGTATGAGTGGAATGCCTCAATTGAGCACTTAGTTAAAGCCAACTTTGATCATCTTGCCGCTACTCGGCTTAAAGGAATGGTTAGCCTTGCAAAGTCCAAAGGAGAAAAGCCTGATTGGATTCTCTTTGAACATTGGAAAATTATGTCAGATTATTGGATGACACCGGAAGCCAAAGAAAAAAGTCAGAAAGCTCGTACTTCTCGGCTATTTAGTCGTGATGGTTTAATAATCGCAATCTAATCGGTTTCCAAAAACAAAAAATAAATTGAAACTTTAATAAATATTAATACTCAAAATCGATTCATCTTCAAAATACAAACTTAAACACCTAACCTAAATATCCATGTAATTGTAAGATTAAAAATTTGGTACTAATACTTAGATTTATTATAGTAGTAACGCAAACAGTATTTACGGTTCCGGTGAACCACGGCGAAGCACTGATTATCACGTGCTAAGTTGTTTCTTTGCAAAATAGTGATGTGTGGGATGTATGAAAAAATATTAGATTCTCTAGCAACTTTCAATAGGTTTAAGATGTTTTCATATTAATCGGTTTCATGTATATTGACTTAACTTGTTTTAAGAACGTAAAGAAACATGGTTACTTAAAGATTGTTTAGCCATTACGAAGATATTAATTTATGTATCATATTTACATGCTATTTAGATTGAGATACCACATACAATTTTGGGTTATGTTTCTTACTAGATTTTAACTCGCGGTACACCGCGGGATAAATATTTTCTTTTTAATTCATGTTTTTACAACTTTATAGATTTTGGTAGAGTTTATATAATAATTATTAAGATTGAATAATTTCAATCTTTATTAAATCAGTTTAATTATACATATTTATATCGGTGTAGTTAAAAAAATAGTAAGTTAAATTACCCGTATGGAACTGTAAGATTAATAATTTTAAAAATACCCGATTGAATGTTAGAATCAATATCCAAAAAATCCAAAATCCAAAAAATCCGATCCGATATCCAAATGGCCAGGCCTAAATTATATCATCGTTTTTTGAGAAATCCAATTGAATATTATTAAACCTAATTTTAGTTTATAGTTTACCATTGACTACTTATTTTTCACTACTACAGTTACATATTTATCGAACATAAGGACCATCGTACCCATGTGTTATCAACTCTCATTTTGCACTATCTTTCTCATCAATCTATGTCTTTTTCATCATCAATCTACGACTCTGTCATCATCGATCTACCCTTAATGGTCTCCATATATCGTCTTCGACAAGTTCTAACGGCTTCGATTATCTACTATTTCATTTGTCTCCGTCTTCCTCGCATTAGTCATTTGATTCTACTTAATCTATTTTTTTTTTGTAATTAGTCTTCAGAGTAGTGTATCGATTAGCCAAATATTCGTTGTCAATTCAATGCACTTAAATAAATCAAAGGAAGTGATAAATGGTATACTCAATCTCTCTTCGTTTGACTTGTGGTGAGGACATAAGATCAATAATATTAGATACCAACATTATTACACTAACTAAACAACTGTGAACAAGATGACGATGTAGAAAAAGGCATGAACTAAGAGAGTTTGTTCATAGCAAAGGCGATTGACCTGTCTTGAAACTGGATTCCCAACAACCATCTTATTATGGTCATGGTATGATGTTATTATGCCATTTTTTTTTTTTTTGATAAACCCTATCGGCTGATCCAGTTAGTCCCGGTAAAAACACACCGAAATGCTACATAGTGTACTTCTCCCCAAAGGGCCACCACATTGTCTATCCCGAGTTTGGAATGCTTTCCGACTAATGCCAGAGGGTAGTCAGGCCGCCTGCATTTCTGACTAACAGGTAAACCAATTGGGCCAAGGCCCAACTGACAGACTTCCCACACAACAATGATTTTTGTTTCCAGGGTGGATCGAACCTGGGTTAGTTCTTTCCAACCTTTCCCCAATTCTCCCTTACCACTGGACCACTGCTGTGCGGGCAAAAAGAATAGCTAAGCTCAACATTTATCCTTGACCAAGAAATAGGGCATTAAGAAGATTAACAAACTGCTGAATTAGCTTAGAAATACTATTGGTAAGACAATGATAATATCATCAATATATACTATGATATAAAGCTAGACACTGGTAACAAGCAACTCAAGGAATACTATTGTAAGGAATAATTTATTTTCCCTATCATGTGATTAATCATGTTTCTCAAAAGATTTTAAGGTTCATAAAAATTGCACATACATTAAGCTCCAAATACCATGCACAAGCTATATATTGTAGTGTATAGTAAAATATGAAGTACGATACATAGGTTTTATATTGCAAAGTTCTAGCCAATTCGCACAAATATTAAATAACAAATATATTTTTTAAAAATAGCCAAATAAAAATTTATTGGTTACATAAAATCTTCGAGAGATAGTGTAACAAAAAATAATTCAGAAGACTCAAATCACAATATAAGAAAAAGGGTGTAACAAGGGACAAAATCCATAAGAAAAAAATTATTGCAACCATGCAAGGTTATAAACCAATTCAATAGTAAGGTGTCTTCGGGACATATGGTGGAGATGGAGACTTGTAGTCGACCTTTGGGGAAGGAGAGTAATAAGGTGGTGGTGGGGAGCTGTACACGTATGGTGGAGGTGGAGACTTGTAGTTGACCTTTGGGGAAGGAGAGTAATATGGTGGCGGTGGGGAGCTGTAGACATATGGTGGAGGTGGAGACTTGTAATCAACCTTTGGGGAAGGAGAGTAATAAGTTGGTGGTGGGGAGCTGTAGACGTATGGTGGTGGTGGAGACTTGTAGTCGACCTTTGGGGATGGAGAATAATAAGGTGGTGGTGGGGAGCTGTAAACATATGGGGGAGGTGGAGATTTGTAGTCGACCTTTGGGGAAGGAGAGTAATAAGGTGATTCGTGTTTGTGAACCGGAGAACTGTATTGGGGTGTTTGAGGTAAGGAGTAAGGATATGCTGTCACTGTAGCCGCGATGGCACACAAGAACACGACATAAACCATGCAATGCACTCGTCCCATCATTCTTGAGGAGATCATAATACTCGTTTCTGCTCTTTTCGTTTCTTTGTTTTGGTTATGATTTACATGGAAATGAATGTCCTTTATATAGTATTTTTCTTCCGTGTGGGTAAATATTATAGTATCTTCCCAAATTGGGTTCGTGTTTGGCAGTTTCAAATACATGTAGAGGACGTGCTAAGTTGTTTGTTTGGAAAATAGTGATGTGTGGGATGTATGATAAATTATTAGATTCTCTAGCAACGTTTCATATTATTCTGCTTCATGTATATTGACTTAACTTGTTTTCAGACCATGAGGAAACTGGTTTGCTGAAAGATTGTTTAGCTATTTAATTGATATCATATACAATTTTGGGTGATGTTTCTTATTTCCGAAGGATGATTATGCAAGAATATGTACACACATAAAATACTTAAAGTTACACACGATAATTATTATTTTATCAAATAACTTGTAAGCGTATCATCTATATCATTAAAGAAGTAGTCAAAAGAGCTCACATTCGTTCCGAGAAACGGATTACCGTTTTGCTTTTAATGAAAATACTGCTGGCTTATATTTTTTTTGTTAAGTCTTTAATTAGTTAAAATAAAACCCAAAAAAACGAAAATATATAAACCAAAATCATAATTTATATTACTAAAACTGAAATTTTTAAAACCTAAACCGAAATTGGTTTAAAGTGATTTTTTAAGAATTTTAAAATTAGGGTTTTTAAGCGAATGGGCTTACGTAAAAATGTCCGTAAAAAATACACCTCCTTATTTGAAACCCTAGAAAAAATTGTATTTTACTTCTAAAATACCATAATAATTTGTGTGCTCTCTCCATAACTCAAATTTTTTTTAAAATTGTTCCTAAGGCTTCTATAATGTTCACAAATTTATATTTGCATGCTAATATTTGTGATTCGTGTTACTCATCATAATCTATTTTTTCTTTTCCTCTTCGTGTAGTTGTTGTTTGGAAAGCAACATCAAAGAATCTTACACCTTTGCCTTTGCTTACATCAACTTTTGAAACAAGTATATTATCTCGGTTTGTGTGTTTTAACTTCTATTTGTTTAATTTTGATAAGCTTTAATTTGAATTATTATTTTTGTTAGCTATTAAAGATGAACTCCAAAGAAGATGTAAACTCGCTCTCTACGAAGAAAAAAACAAAATTCTTAGGTTGGATGGAATGCAATATCTTAGATCATCAAGCAAGAAAATTGACATATGAAAATTTTCCAAACGGATTTGTTTGGTTTAAAATAAAAGATGTGGAAGCCAAGGTCCAAGAAAAGGAAACCAATATAGAAGATTTTGAAAAGTACTTCAAAAAATTATGATCACTGTTTTCTTGAATTTTTTTTTGGATTGATATAACAATTTTTAGGATTTAGTTTTACTGTTTTAATAAGAGTTTTACCTATGGCTACTTTGATATATTAATTAATTATTAAATCTAAAGCATCTCGATCACGAGCAAATTAAAGCTATTAAATCTAGGGGGATTTGCACAACTAACCTTTTTATGATACCCTTTTCTACAAATACCTTCTCTAGGTGTCCATTTTCAAAAATGCCCTTTTCAATGTACAAAATGACTAAATTACCCTCCTTTATTATAACCCATGATGAAGAAAGGAATTTCTTCCGAAAAATTTCCCGCCAAAACTTTCTGACTAAAATTTCCCGCCAAAAATTTCATTCAAAATTTTTCCGCAATTCCTTAAAAAACCTTTTAAGAAACTTTGTAAATATTTTTAAATCCCTTAAAAAATCCTTTAAAAACCCTTGTAAATCTTTTAAAAGTCATCAAAAACCTTTCAAAACTTGAGTAAACTTTTTAAAACCATTGTAAATCATTTTATAACATTTACAAACACTTGTAAATCTCTTTAAACCCCTTATAACTGTGATAAATCATTTAAAACCATTTTAAAGAACTTGTAATACCTTTAAAAACTTTTGTAAACCCTTTAAAATCCTTTTTATACTTCTAAAACCCTTTAAAATATCTTGTAAATCCTTAAAACTATTTTTAAATCTTTGTAAATATCTTTCAAAATCCTTGTAAATCCTTTTAAAATCATTTTTAAATCCTTTTATGCCTTTAAAAACACTTGTAAATCCTTTTAAAAAACCTTTAAAAATCCTTGTAAATTTTTAAAATCTTTTAAAAATCCTTGAAATCCTTTAAAAACTGTTATAAACTTATAAAAACTTTTAAAAACCATTGTAAATCATTTAAAAACCATTCAAAAACCTTTGTAAGCTTCTAAACCTTTTTAAAAAACATTACAAATCTTTTTAAAACCATTTAAAAACTCTTGTAAATCCCTTTAAAAACCTTTGTAAACTCTTTTAAAAACTCTTGTAAACCCTTTAAAAAATCTTGTAAAAACTTTAAAAAAATTTGGCGGGAAAATTTTGTTTTTTGCGGGAAAATTTTTGCGGAAATTGTTTTGGCAGGAAATTTTTTCTCGGAATTTTTTTTGACGGGAAAATTTTGGCGAGAAAGTTTTTGGCGGGAAATCTTTTGGGGGAAATTTTTTGGAAAGAATATTCTTTCAACTAGGGGTAAAATGGCCATTAAAATTTAAGAGATGGCAAAAATGAAAATGACAAAAAGGGTATATTTAAAAGAGGGTATCATAAGAAGGGTATTGGTAGAAATTTCTCTTGAATCTAGGGAGAATTTGAAAAATACCAATTTTCCAATACCACTTTTTAAAAATACCCCTCTTTCTAATTTTTTCAAAAAGTCACTAGAAATTTTGAAATTTATCAACAAAATATGTGTAATCTTATATTTCTAGACACAAATTATCTTTATATGTGTGTAAATTTACATATATATTTCATAAATATAATATAAATACCTATTAAAAACCTTTAAAAACCTTATGAAAACTTTATAAACTTTTTAAAAACCTTATATAAACATTATAAATACCGTTTAGAACCTTTTAAAACCTTATAAATATTTGGATTTAGTCTGCTAGTAGTAATGATGATCTTGATGTACATTATCAACCAGATAAAAGTTTATAATTTTTATATTTGAAAAAGGGTAATTTTGAAAATAGATAGAAAAGAAATGTATTTTTGGAAAAGGGTACAGCATTTCTCAAAAATTCTCTTAATCTAAAGCATGTCAATCACGAGCAAATTAAAGCATAATTAAATTTAAAAAATCATGTCGAGTAAACCCATGACTTATCGCTTTTTATATAGATAAATATCAAACTTTAAATTATCTAAACCTTAAATATTATAAACCTTCAGAATTTCATAATAATTATTGAATATAAAACATTTAGAAGTTTGATATCTTTTTGTATGTTTATGATATGTATTATCCAACTACTGATATGTATTTAATATTCTTTATTATTAACAAACATGCAAAACTGTTTCCATCTTTTTTATAAGAAAAACGGAGATATAATATTATAATGTTTACTTCTATAAATACAAGAATTTGTATGAATTCTCCATAACTTTATATCATCGTCTGTCATATTCACAAATTTATATTTTAGTAATACAAAGATATTTATTGAAGAAAATATCATCATGATTACATATCATTGATCTAAATAAAATTTATAACTTTATTTATATAAATATTTAAAATTGAAAAAAATAAAGATGGAAATAAGGGTTGTTGTGTTATATATAATATGGTTGGAGATAAGTATACGTTACATTATAATATCCAAGAATTATATAATTTTTTTTGGTCGTCATGCAAAAATTATATAAATGTTACAATTTTATAAATATAAAGATTGAAATAATAAGATATTTACATGTTTGAAGGAAATTGGATGATGGTAAACCGAAATTATCTGTGATACTTACCAATTAACATTTTGAATCCCTAAAAAAAACCTGTAAGCTATATATGTTACAATTTTAAAACAACAAAGATGGAAATGACTAATTTTTGTTTTAAAAAGAAAAATAACATAAATTATATGTAAATATATATTACTAATTTATGTACATTATTAGACATATACCATCGTTAGCCAACAGCTCACCATAGAATATGGCATTGGCATAAGGCATACGACTAAATTTAAAAACACTAGAGAAAATTAATCATGATGTACGAAAGTAATGTAAATTTGATGATGACTGATTACGAATGAGTCAACAATGATTATGAACGTGATAACATGAATGAGATTAAAAATGTGATAACATGAGTGAGATTAAAATGGGAACATGATAAAATTTTACCAAAAATATAAATGACTTTCGATGGACCATATACACTCGATATGGAAATAGTGCTGGTCTATCATGGTCCTGAATAAATAAAGCCGGTGCGAGCATGCCCAACTTGATGCGGGGAAAAACGTTATGGCCAACCATGCCCCATAAGTCCAACGGGCTAGCAGCCGCTTGACACCTTTAATGGTAATAGTATATTTTAAAAGTAAATTAAAATCAGAAAACAGAACATTTTTAAGGAAATAAAATATGTATAGTTATTAATTAAACAAGATAACAGTTTGGGTTTATAATTTAAGCATTTGAGTTTAGCTTTTACAATTAAACCAGGTTATATGTCGGGTTGAATGTATGAGTAAGAAGATTAGGATTTCGATTTACAATTAAAAATTATATGCCGGTGTCGGTTTATAAATGAAGACTAGGGTTTAGATTTTACAATTAAACAAAATTTAATGTCGTTTTGAGTTTATAAAAGAATGGTTAGGGTATAGATTTTACAGTTAAACAACATTATATGTCGGTTTAGGTTTATAAAATAGTGATTAGGATTTTATATTTTATAATTTAAAGAAATTATATGTCAGTTTGGGTTTATAAAAGAGTGATTGGGGTTTATAGTTTATAATCAAACGAATTTATGTGCGGTTTGGGTTTATAAACGAGGACTAAGGTTTAGATATTTATAATTAAACAAAATTATTTGTCAGTTTTGATTAATAAAAGAGTGGTTAAGGTGTAGATTTTACAACTAAAAAAATTATATGTCAATTTGAGTTTTAAAAAAAATTAGGGGTTTTGATTTTATAACTAAAAGGAATTATACGATTTTATTAGGGTTTATATTTTGCAAAATATTTTGGGTATAATATGGTAAGTCAAAACGGGCTGACCCATCACATTGTCTGAAAAATAATGCCTATTAGGACATGCCCAGCTGGAGGTGGGTAATAACGTTGTGTTCAAGCGCGTTTCTGATGCGGTCATCAGTATCAAACAAGACCCGGAGTTGACCAGACCAGCCGGTTCAAGCATCAACCAAACCGTACCGGACAAAAATGGAGAATTTTGGCGAATATGGAGTTCTGATCAAGCGCAAGGCCTAGGGTTGATTATTCAACATAAAATTACCCCTAAGAAGACTAATGGTTCAGGAGAAATCAGAAATCAACTGACCAGATTGAAGACTCTCCACGACAACCCATCCGGACATTACCATGTTCAATCCCATCGACCATATGAAGACTTTCCTCGACCAATATTGAATATTCATCAATATATTGATGATTTTAAGGAGATCCATCGAGCCGGAATCAGATACAAACGATCCATTTCATCCAACGTGCATGACGTACCACACGGATCATGCCGAATCCAAGTTGATCGACCAAATGAAGAATTTGCTCGACCAATATTGAGTATTCACTCGAAAAGTACACATTTTATGAAGATCTATCGATCCAGAATTGAAGAAGAACGATCGGAAAGAAGAATCGATCATGAAGACCTGTTTCCACCATACCACGAGCAAGCATATGGAACCACCAGCCCAACTACACGTCCATTAAAGTTGGGGTTTGAAATACGTCCACAATATGGGTATTTTAAAAGGAATGAACGAGCATCATTAGTCCCCCTTCGAGGTATTTTGAGAGATGGCCATGAGAGCATCCTCGGACATGTTCATTGGCGAGCTAAGCCGCAGTTTGGAGAATTCACTCGTCCATTTGATCTCGGCTTCATTATTCACCACCAAATCAACTATTTGGAGCATATTTATCGAGCCAAAACACCCATGGTTCGAGTTGGTTTAGTACTTGCTCATTCGGCCTTACCCGAGGGCCATATGTTACCAAAAATGGAACTTTCCTTCTTTGGTTCCTTCGAGGCTTATGTTTGGCGACCTGGAGAAATTCTTTATCATCTAGAGACAATCCATTATGCCATACCTTGCACCAGCATCCACAGGATTACGCGAATCCTCTTGCATCTCTACTTTCCTATTCTAGAAGCATTCACACTTGGAGCTTTAAATCTACAACGGATTTTTATCTATCAAGGCTGCTGCATTTTAAAGACACTAAAACATTCCAGATAGTCCCAATATGTCGCACCTATCTTCCCAAGCTCTCAAGATACAATCTACGAGACCTTCCTTATTTGGCCGATTTTCTCATAAAGTCACAAACGGCTCTATGCTTTAAAGTTTGCGATTCTTTTCTTGTTTTAGCTTATTAGGACCGTGGTTTATGAGCCTATTTAGCTCAGCTTCGTTTTCATTGTAAAGCACCCATTATCATTGATTTAATAAACGATCGTTTTTCTTAGAAAGTTGTGTCTTTGTGTTATTGTTCTTGTCTTTAGAATCTAAATGTGGAATCACTTGTTTTCTATTGATTTGCGGATCAGTTTGCTTGTGGAATCAAGTCTTCTTGTTTGTGTGTGATTGTGGAATCAATCGAAAACCCCATCTCCATCTCTACCTTTGTCCATCTTCCGCAACAAAGCTTGTCAACTCTTGACATCTTTTGATCAATATGACTTGTTGGATTCCAATCTTATATCAGTTTACTAAGTCCAATGCGCAAGCCAGCTAGCGGGCCTATATTTAATAATAAAATTAAAAGTTTGTTTTATTTTACAAAATAAATTATCAATTTTAAAGTTTAAATTAATTTTTAAATCACTCTTTTGTAGATATACTAATTTTAATCACTATTTTCTTTACATTATCACATATCTTATTTTCACATTTTTATATATAATACTAGTCAGTTGCTCGCGCTATGCGCGGGAATTTTATTACTTTGTTTATGAGCAATTGATTTGTGTTTTATTTCGTACTTATTTTCTCCACTACAGAATATTTTTATTTTCTATCTCATGTTGTGTTTGTATAAAAAATCTATTTTATTTTAGTTTCGATAGTATTTGAGAAATTAAGTGTCTATAGTATAAATCGATGTTTAAGCATAAACAGAAGTGTTATGGAGAGTTGTAGAAAAAATGTGTTATTAAGGCTCCCACCAAATATAGATCTAGATGATGTTAATATTGTGGGTCCTTTTAATATTTTGGTCCAAAAGTTGAGAATCATTTGTGGATTTCGCGCGGATTGTTGTATTTTGTATTTATTGATTTGGCGATCTGTTGTTTATTATCTATTTATTTTGGTTTGTTATTTTTATTTGTTATTTTTTTGTTATATTTGTTATTTGTTATTGTTATTTAACATACATATTAGTATAACCTACTTTATACTAATTTAACATATTTATTTTATTATAATTATTATTTGAAAGGACTTTTCATTTTTTTTTTTTGAAAAAACTTGTTTACATGTGTATAAATCTTTAACTTAAATGATAAAATGGTATAAATAAATTATTAAATTTAAATAGTAAAATGATGTGGATGATGTTTGAAAGGACTTTTCATATTTCTTTTTGAAAAACTTGTTTACATGTGTATAAATATTTAGATTAAAGAATAAAATGATATAAATAAATTATTAATATTAAATAATAAAATGATTTGGATGATGATTAGGATGATGAGATGGCTTAAGGAGAAGAGAGAAAATTTAACTTTATATATATATAGATATTTAATTTTATCAAAATTTTGTAGTCTCTAATATCGTCTTCGACAAGTTCTAACGGCTTCGATTATCTACTATTTCATTTGTCTCCGTCTTCCTCTCATTAGTCATTTGATTCTACTTAATCTATTTTTTTTTGTAATTAGTCTTCAGAGTAGTGTATCGATTAGCCAAATATTCGTTGTCAATTCAATGCACTTAAATAAATCAAAGGAAGTGATAAATGGTATAATCAATCTCTCTTCGAATGACTTGTGGTCAGGACATAAGATCAATAATATTAGATACCAACATTATTACACTAACTAAACAACTGTGAACAAGATGACGATGTAGAAAAAGGCATGAACTAAGAGAGTTTGTTCATAGCAAAGGCGATTGAACTGTCTTGAAACTGGATTCCCAACAACCATCTTATTATGGTCATGGTATGATGTTATTATGCCATTTTTTTTTTTGATAAACCCTATCGGCTGATCCGGTCAGCCCCGGTAGAAACGCACCGAAGTGCTTCAGAGTGGACTTCTCCCCAATGACCTCCACACTGTCTATTGCAGGTTGGGGATGGGTAAATACCCCTTCCAGTCCATAGTCAGGCCGCTTTCATTTCTGACTACCAGGTAAACCAATTGGGCCAAGGCCCAACTGACAGACTTCCCACACAACAATGATTTTTGTTTCCAGGGTGGATCGAACATGGGTTAGTTCTTTCCAACCTTTCCCCAATTCTCCCTTACCACTGGACCACTGCTGTGCGGGCAAAAATAATAGCTAAGCTCAACATTTATCCTTGACCAAGATATAGGGCATTAAGAAGACTAACAAACTGCTGAATTAGCTTAGAAATACTATTGGTAAGACAATGATAATATCATCAATATATACTATGATATAAAGCTAGACACTGGTAACAAGCAACTCAAGGGATAAAGCAACTTATAGAATACTATTGTAAGGAATAATTTATTTTCCCTATCATGTAATTAATCATGTTTCTCAAAAGATTTTAAGGTTCATATAAATTGCACATACATTAAGCTCCAAATACCATGCACAAGCTATATATTGTAGTGTATAGTAAAATATGAAGTACAATACATAGGTTTTATATTGCAAAGTTCTAGCCAATTCGCACAAATATTAAATAACAAATAAATTTTTTAAAAATAGCCAAATAAAAATTTATTGGTTACATAAAATCTTCAAGAGATAGTGTAACAAAAAATAAATTCAGAAGACTCAAATCACAATATAAGAAAAAGGGTGTAACAAGGGACAAAATCCATAAGAAAATAATTATTGCAACCATGCAAGGTTACAAACCAATTCAATAGTAAGGTGTCTTCGGGACATATGGTGGAGGTAGAGACTTGTAGTCAACCTTAGGAGAAGGAGAGTAATAAGGTGGTGGTGGGGAGCTGTAGACGTATGGGGGAGGTGGAGACTTGTAGTCGACCTTTGGGGAAGGAGAGTAATAAGGTGGTGGTGGGGAGCTGTACACGTATGGTGGAGGTGGAGACTTGTAGTTGACCTTTGGGGAAGTAGAGTAATAAGGTGGTGGTGGGGAGCTGTAGACGTATGGTGGAGGTGGAGACTTGTAGTCGACCTTTGGGGAAGGAGAGTAATAAGGTGGTGGTGGGGAGCTGTACACGTATGGTGGAGGTGGAGACTTGTAGTTGACCTTTGGGGAAGGAGAGTAATATGGTGGCGGTGGGGAGCTGTAGACATATGGTGGAGGTGGAGACTTGTAATCAACCTTTGGGGAAGGAGAGTAATAAGTTGGTGGTGGGGAGCTGTAGACGTATGGTGGTGGTGGAGACTTGTAGTCGATCTTTGGGGATGGAGAATAATAAGGTGGTGGTGGGGAGCTGTAGACGTATGGGGGAGGTGGAGACTTGTAGTCGACCTTAGGAGAAGGAGAGTAATAAGGTGCTGGTGGGGAGCTGTAGACGTATGGTGGTGGTGGAGACTTGTAGTCGACCTTTGGGGATGGAGAATAATAAGGTGGTGGTGGGGAGCTGTAGACGTATGGGGGAGGTGGAGACTTGTAGTCAACCTTAGGAGAAGGAGAGTAATAAGGTGGTGGTGGGGAGCTGTAGACGTATGGTGGAGGTGGAGACTTGTAGTCGACCTTTGGGGAAGGAGAGTAATAAGGTGGTGGTGGGGAGCTGTACACGTATGGTGGAGGTGGAGACTTGTAGTTGACCATTGGGGAAGGAGAGTAATATGGTGGCGGTGGGGAGCTGTAGACATATGGTGGAGGTGGAGACTTGTAATCAACCTTTGGGGAAGGAGAGTAATAAGGTGGTGGTGGGGAGCTGTAGACGTATGGTGGTGGTGGAGACTTGTAGTCGACCTTTGGGGATGGAGAATAATAAGGTGGTGGTGGGGAGCTGTAGACGTATGGGGGAGGTGGAGACTTGTAGTCGACCTTAGGAGAAGGAGAGTAATAAGGTGGTGGTGGGGAGCTGTAGACGTATGGTGGAGGTGGCGACTTGTAGTCTACTTTAGGAGAAGGGGAGTAGTAAGTCGGTGGTGGTGGAGATGTGTAAACATATGGTTTCGAATGTGGGGTGTGCTTAGGACCTTGTCTTCTATATTGTAGTGGAGTTGGAGGTGATGCCGAATAGTATGGAGAATACTTTTTAGGTGATGAATAAGGTGATTCGTGTTTGTAAACCGGAGAACTGTATTGGGGTGTTTGAGGGGAGGAGTAAGGATATGCTCTCACTGTAGCCGCGATGGCACTCAAGACCACGACATAAACCATGCAATGCACTCGTCCCACCATTCTTGAGGAGATCATAATACTCGTCGCTACTCTTTTGGTTTCTTTGTTTTGGTTATGATTTACTTGGAAATGAAAGTCCTTTATATAGTCTTTTTCTTTTGTGTCCGTAAATATTATAGTATCTTCCCAACTTGGGTTCGTGTATGGCACTTTGAAATACATGTAGAGGACGTGCTAAGTTGTTTTTTGTTTTGGAAAATAGTGATGTGTGGGATGTATGAAAAATTATTAGATTCTCTAGGAACTTTCAATAGGTTTAAGAAGTTTTCATATTATTCTGTTTCATGTATATTGACTTAACTTGTTTTAAGAACATAAAGAACAAGTTTACTGTAAAATTGTTTAGCCATTACGAAGATATTAAATTATGTATCACATTCACATGCTATTTAGATTGATACCATAGAGCTTTGGGTCATGTTTCTTATTGCTGAAGGATGATTATGCAAACATTATATAAACACATAAAATTCAATGTTCTATGAATAAAGAAAATCTATAATTCTCATTTCTGGTTGTTTACATATGCATATGCTTCTTTAAATGTTTTGTGGCAACAAAAGCACATATCGTAAAGAACATCTCTGAAACAAAAGAAGAAATCTTTTGAAGTTCAATCTTTTATTGTTCAATCTTTTATTGTTCATTTGTCTTTTTCTTTTTTGGTCTCGATTAGGCATTGTTTGTTCTCTAATATCAATGAGTTTACGAAAGGTAATGTGATTGTCGCAATCCAACAAATCTTTATTTTCTCTATTCGGTTAAGCCGAACTGTCCCAAGGATATACTCTGGCAGATCGGTTTCCTTCTTTCCCTGCATTTGCATTTGGAAGTTGAACATTTAACTATTTGACCGATGATTGCATTCAAACAGATGTTTAACAAAAAGTTTAAGCCCTCTTATATAAAGATATGATAACTCCAGCAGTGAGACTCTAAACGAACCTCGATCAAGATGGCAAGATCAACAATGAGGCTTGTGACATAACCAAGGACCAGACCAATAACGCTCCTCGCAACAGCCGATGATCCTGAACAATACTTGGAATTAGCTTAAATCTTGCGTCGCGGTAACTGTCACTCCCATCCACAAATTTTCCCAGGGATGTAGTCTTGTTTACAGGTCTATCCGCAGCATAGTAGAGTACCAGACAATATAAGAGTTAGATAGACTTTAAGTAGGGAAAATGTTTGGTTATAAAATGATTGTACTATCACAATCACAATTCCAAAATACTAGAAACTTTTAGTGATATATGTGCGGCACATTTTTACAGATAATCAAAGACGATTAGCGACAAAATATACATTAAAAGCTTAATCATATAGGTTGAGTCCAATTAGTCATTAGCGAGTTCCCTATTCAAACAAACTTTTAATAAAAAGACTGACATATACATATAGAGTTCATGTTGCAGATAGCATTCAAACCTGAAGATTGATGACTAGAATGAATGGCAGCTTTTTCCCAGGGTCTGACTACAATAGAGAAAATTTTCAAATCAGGCACTTTCTTAGCCATCTCTCTTTATTAGCCAATTAAAATATAACAATATGCTACTAATTAGAGGTGTCAAATGAGCTGGTCCAGCATGGTCCTGAATAAATAAAAACCGTGCAAACATGCCCAACTTGACGCGGGGAAAAACGTTATGTCCAAGCATGCCCCATAAGTTCAGCGGGCTAGCAGCCGCTTGACACCTTTACTGGAAATAGTATATTTTAAAAGTAAATTAAAATTAAAATCAGAAAAAAAGGAAATAAAATATGTATAATTATTGATTAAACAAGATAACAGTTTGAGTTATAAATTAAGCATTTGAGTTTAGCTTTTACAATTAAACGAGGTGATATGTCGGTTTGAATTTATGATTAAGAAGATTAGGATTTCGATTTACAATTAAAAATTATATGCCGGTGTCTTTTTATAAATAATGACTAGGGTTTAGATTTTACAATTATAAAAAATTTAATGTCACTTTGAGTTTATAAAAGAGTGGTTAGGGTAAAGATTTTACAATTAAAAAAAAATGTTGGTTTGGGTTTATAAAATAGTGGTTAGGATTTTATA
Organism: Capsella rubella; assembly: GCF_000375325.1. Classification (NCBI taxonomy): domain Eukaryota; kingdom Viridiplantae; phylum Streptophyta; class Magnoliopsida; order Brassicales; family Brassicaceae; genus Capsella; species Capsella rubella. The sequence goes on along the minus strand of NW_006238917.1, from coordinate 13,563,915 downwards.
TTTTATAACTAAAAGAAACTATTTGTCAGTTTGGGTTTATAAAAGAGTGATTAGGGTTTATATTTTATAATCAAACGAATTTATGTGCGGTTTGGGTTTATAAACGAGGACTTAGGTTTAGATTCTATAATTAAACAAAATTATTTGTTAGTATAGATTTGTAAACGAGTGGTTGAGGTTTATATTTTACAATTAAACAAATTTTTATATCAATTTGAGTTTTAAGAAGAATTAGGGGTTTTGATTTTATAACTAAAAGCAATTATACGATTTTATTAAGGTTTATATTTTGCAAAATATTTTTAGTATAATTTGATAAGTCAAAACGGGCTGGCCCATTACATTGTATGAAAAATAATGCCTCTTAGGACATGCCCAGCTGGAGGTGGGAAATAACGTTGTGTTCAAGCGCGTTTCCTGAGTCCAATGAGCGAGCCAGCTTGCGGGCCTATATTTAAAAATAAAATTAAAACTTATTTTTATTTATTTTACAAAAATAAATTATCAATTTTAAAGTTTAAATTAGTTTTTAAATCACTCTTTTGTAGATATACTAATTTCAATCATTAATTTTCTTTACATTATCACATATCTTATTTTCACATTTTTATATATAATATATTTAATTTTTTCAAATTTTTGTAGTATCTAATATATTAATGGCGTAGTCCGAAGAGCTCACGTATGCTCTAAATTCCGGATTACATTTTCACCCTTCTAAAATGTAAAGTATGTTGTCGCGATAGTAACTTTTATGTGTATATCTATATACTAGGGAGAGTTCCACGCGATGCGTGGGTGAAATTTAAGATTATAAATTATGCAATCTTTTATGATTAGATATACATTAAAAATGACAAACTACTTTTAAAATAAATGTAAAATGTTACCTAAGACCAAGTTTTTGTAAAAAATGATGATTATAAGAGATAGACAAAAGATATTTGAATAGTGATATGTATATTTTTTTTTTTTAAATGGGCAAGGCCTTGAACATACAATTATTGGGCTAAAGGGGAGAAAACAAAATTACAGCCCAAATCCCAAAATGAGATCTTCTCCTGCTGAAAGACCTGAAGCAGCGGTCGGAACAGTAATTCCGGCGGATGCGAGACTCATTCCTTTGCGGCAGAGACTTTGAAGTGGAACTGTTACCAGAAGCAACCGGACTCCGACTCTGGTTCCAAAACATCGACTCACCTGGCCCGGAACAAATCTCCCGGTCTGTTCTAACCGCCGACAGCAGGCTCTACGGTGCTGGTCCCGTGCCTAGCAACCAAAAACACACTCAGAGCTAACCCCCACTTCTAGATCCGGTGAACTTCGTTAACTCCAAGTAAGGAATCAATCCATCCGGTCCGGAGGAAACAGAATACACGGCGGTCTCATTGATTGTAATTGCTCAAGCCACATTCATGAAACCGTGACCCGGATCCGCCTTCTAAGATCCCGAGGGATCTACAGTTAACCTCCTGGACGACAGCGAACTCTCCATTCCCTCCACCGACTTTCGCTGCAAACCATAGCGGCCATTTGGATGCATGAGCAGCGAAGGGACACCACAGGGAATCATCTGCCGTCTTCAAAACAGAGATCGCTTAGCACAAGGTCTCCTCAACCATCCAAATGAACCCACACCGCCAAGCATCACATGAAGGAAAATCCACACCACCGCTGCTGGAGAGAGAGTCCTTACTCAGCTCAACCCTCCAATTGCACCAAGACCCACAATTAAGCACATCCCATAACCAACTCACCTGACGAAACCACACCCCATTGAAGCAAGCAAGCTTACCGACTGGAGAAAGGGAGATCCGCGAATCCAGCAGAAGAAACACCAGAAACCGATCCCTAAGACTCATCCTAAGGACGAGAGCTTAGATCCCCGACACTCTGCAAACCCAACAACCCTCGGAGAGAAACGACGCAAAACAAGACATTCAACCCAGATCCGCCGGAGAGAGAACACAGAACGGAGATATCCCCAATCTCGCAAACCATGGGAGACTCCAACGACCACCACAAACATCTCGCTTTCTCCACGCGCCAGATCTACTCCGAAACCACCTACCTAGTCCCAGAAACGGAAGGAGGACTGCTGCAACAGCTGGGAAGAGAAACGCCGAAGAGAGGCTGCTCAGCAACTAAAGGGAAACGAGAAACCCTCCCCGGCGCCGGAAGGGCAAGCCGGAGAGGCAAACGGCAGCCACAAATTAGGGTTTTCTAGAGAGAAGGGAGAGAGAAGAGAGAGAGCTTTTTTTTTTGTTTTTGTTTTTTCTTTTTAGTGATATGTATTTATAATTAGAAATTTTTTGATAAATACCCTTTTTGGTATACTCCTTTTCGAAAATATTATTTGTCTATACATTTTCAAAAATACCATTTTTAAATATGAAAATTATGAAGAGTTATATGGTTTATAAGGTACTTTTAGATAATAACTACTATTGAGAGATTCTATCCAAATAATTTATAAGGTTTTAAATCGTTTTTACAAAATTTTTTAAGGGTTTGCAGGGTTTTTAAAAGGTTTTATAAGGATATTAAAATGTTTTTATAAGGTATTTATGAAATATACAAAAATATTACACTCATATAAAGGTTATTCGTGTATATATTTATAAGATTATACACATATTTGGATATATTTGAATATTTTGGTGGCTTTTTGATAAAGTTTGAAAGAAGGAGTATTTTTGAAAAGTGGTACTTGCATTGGGGCATTTTTGAAATTCCTTATAACTATGTCATTTTCTTTTGTGTTATAAGCATAGTGGCTAATTCTAAGACAATATAAGACAACTTTCTTACTTTTTCTTAATTCTAAGACAATTAATATTGTATAAGTTGGAAGAAATGTTACAAAACAAAGTTGAATGGAAGAAGTAGAAAGTCATTTATATTGAAGATAAATTTAAATTGGAAATGTTTGACATATTATAAACCAAAACTGAATAGTAAGGAATATAAAGTCTAAATGTTAAATTCATGACACACAAGTTGTGAATTTTTATTGTTATCCTTTAATACAATTTAAATTTTGTTAAAAGAAAAGATGCCAATTGGACCAATCAAAGGAGAGTTAAATTCCTATATATATTATGCAAATGGGTTGTTGAATAAATTTACTTTTATATAAAACAAATGAATGAAATATCCTTTGTAAAAAAAAACAAATAGGAAGGAAGACACTTACAAATAAATTTTCAAATAACACTATATAGTTGATGCTCTCCACCACACAAATATTATAATATCTTAATTCTCCATCACGAAAATAATTATATAAAAATATCTTACTAACCTAGGTTAATATCATTTCATAACCATAATAATACTTTGATATGCTCGACCACTCACATTTATTAAAATGCTCTAACATAGCTAAATTCACTAAAAAAACATACATATAATTAAATCATTTAATTTAGCTGATTATAAGTGTTGATAATTTGAAATGCTTCACTATTTCCACTATAGAATTCTTGCATTAAATAAATATGTAAATAAGATTAAGATTTTAATTAGGAAGATGTGTAGTGGCCTAGAAAACATAAAAAATGAAATTCAAATTTGACATAATAATATATATTGTACTGAAATTTAGTTAACTCATTTCTAAACTAAAAAACCTTAGTATTGAATGTTATAAATTTTTATATTGAAACCATATAACAAACTCCATTCAATTATATAATTGTTTTTATAAAACTCTTCACATACTGAAATTGTGAAATCAAAATAGTATATAATCATTTCTAATAATGTAATAATCCTATAAAAACTAAAATAATAGAAAATAAGACAACTAAATTATGTATAAATATATATATATATATATACAAATTGAATGGACATATTATGAATGTAACAAGTAGAGACGACACGTGTCAGCTCTTTAGAGCATGAGTTTGGAGGAACTGTGCTTTATTATATAAGATATATATATATATATATATATATTTGTATAAAAAATGTTTAATTAAGGTTAATATATATTCTACATAGATATCCATCTAAATATAAAAGAAATTTTTTTATTTATTATATTAACAATACTTTTGGTATGTCATATGAACAATCCTTTTAGTAACAAAAGTAAAATATTTCAATGTTTAAAGAATATATTTCTTTTAATATAAGATTTGACCTGCGCATTTGCGAATACTTATCTTCTGATCACTTAAACAAATACGATTTTATCGTCGCATGGCTTTAAAACAACATGGTTGAAAATATCATTCTTGAAATTAATTAATAGTTACTACAATTACTCTGAACAAAATAAAAAATATCTTAAGTGCAAGTCTAAATAGCAAAGGTTGATTATGGAAGATATGTAAATTATACAATTTTGTGTATACGGGTAACCTTAATTAGATAGGTAAACTGCAAATTTACTTATTACCAAAACAGAAAATGAAATAAAAGCAATCTAGAGAAAATTATAATCTGTATTGAATATTCGTAATCTAATCGGTTTTCAAAACACAAAAAATAAAACTGAAAATTTAATAAATATCAATGCTCAAAATCGATTCATCTTCAAAATACAAACTTAAACACCTAACCTAAATATTCATGTAATTGTAAGATTAAAATTTTGGTATTTATACTTAGGATTAATTATTAGTAGTAACACAAACAGTATTTACGGTTCCCGTGAACCGTGGCGAAACGCAGATTATTACCCTAGTATATAATATACAAGAAACTAAATTTTATATAAGAAATATATACGACATAAACTTTGTCTTCATATTGAGTTTGATTGGTGGAGTAAAGAAAGCCGTACATAGTTGTACCTACTAATTTTTACCAATCACAAAAGCATTAAACAAAATTTTTAGAGATTTTAGCAAAACTAACCTACAAAAAACTATATTTCACTAACTAACTACTCTAACCACTAAAAGATGATATACTATGTATAATCTATAATATATACTATTTTAACCTTATCATCACCATTCCATATTTCTTAAACATTTACACCACCACCTCCTACAACCACCACTCCCCACCTCCTTACCACCACTCCCCACCTCCTTACCACCACCACCACCTCCTCCAGCAACCGTCATAATCTACAGCCACCACCACCTCCGGCCGCCGGCAACCACCACCTCCAGCCGCTGGCCACCGCCACCTCCGGCCACGACCACCTCCAGTCGCGGCCACCGCTAGCCACCGAATACCACCACCTTTGGCCGTCGCCCACCGCCACCTCTAGCCGCCGGCCACCACTATCTCCGGCCGCCGGCCATCAACCACCGCCACCTCCGGCCGTTGGCCACCGCTACCCGCCTCCGACCACTACCCATCTTTATCACCCTCACAACACCAAAAGAGTAATTTTATCAACGCCTAATCCTAGTTTTCTATTTTTTTTCAAACAATGTGCTATATTATTTATTTTGAAATCCAAAATGAATATTCACCTAATTCACCCAAAATTTTATTAAATTTTGACTCTCTGTTTTTTTTGTACAGTTGTGATGTACCACTCTTCTTTACAACTTCACACTGTTTTTCAAAAAAAATTTACCGCTTTAGCTTACAGCTTTCTTTTTATAGTTTTGACTATGTTACCAATTGAACCCATTTATACTAGTGAACAAACCATGCAGTGAACAAACCATGCATGCAGGCAACACGTGACTGCTTGCTATATATATATATATATATTATGTTTTTCTTTTTCGCTTGCTATATTTTCAACGGTCACTGTAGTTTCCGATTTAGTGTCGTCGGTTCCTACGCTACCACGACCACCATCTCCTCCACTTGCACCACCTCGTACTAGAAACACATAGAAGAAGAAGGTTGATATTAGTTTTTTAAATCGACTCGCCATTTTCACAACTAATATCTGAAAAATATCTTTATTTTGCGTGAACAAATATGTAAAAAATATTACTAATCGATAATCAACATTTATATCCAATACAATACATCAAATAAAACAAAAATTCTTATTTTTTAGAATTATTCCTTTTATTTTAAAATCTGATTAACCGTAATTGATTAAATTAGATAAGGGTGTTAAAAATTGAATATATACATTATCTATATTTTCTCATAGTTTATATATTTTATAATTTCAAAAAATGTTAATCAATTAAATGGTTAACCGTGATTGGTCGTTTAAAATCTCATGTGGACAGATTTAGTTTATAGATTCAACTTTTAAATAATACTAGGCTATAAACCCGCGCTACGCGTCGGTATGTGTGAGACCCCAGTTTGCGGAGAGGTTTAAATGAATTGATTTGGCCACCTATGTCACCAAAGTGAATTTTTCTTTTCGGTCAAGGGTCCTGAGAGAACTCTACAGTTAAGCGCGCTTATTCTGGAGTAGTCTAAGGATGGGTGACCTTCCAAGAAGTGGTTGTCGGAACTGTGTGAGTGAGGCCAAAACACAGGGAAAGATCATGTGGTGATTTGTAGGATTGGTAAACAAGTATTTAAGCCTCCCAGACGTAGCAAACCGACCGTCAGTTATTAATCAGATCACAAGCCTAGTGAGAGGACGTGAGGTCCATTAAGAGAGGTGGGCCCATGGGATGGTGGTGAACGTAGGGCCCACTAGAAAGATGGCGGTCGAGGCATTACAAGTGGTATCAGAGCCGAAGCCAGACAAGCGTGGAGTGGTGGGCTCACACTATCAGGGGGTGACGATCGTTGTGCGCAACGAGGACGTTGCGATCTGTTAAAGGGAGAGAATTATGAGACCCCGATTGTGGAGAGGTTTAAATGAATTGATTTGGCCACCTATGTCACCAAAGTGCACTTATCTTTTCGGTCAAGGGTCCTGAGAGAACTCCACAATTAAGCATTTTTATGCTGGACTAGTCAAAGGATGAGTGACCTTCTGGGAACTGGTTATCGGAACTTTGTGAGTGAGGCCAAATCACAGGGAAAATCATGTGGTGAATTCTAGGATTGGTAAACAAGTATTTAAGCCTCCCGGCCATATCAAACTGACCGTCGGATATTGATGTGCTCATGGGCCTAGTGAGAGGACGTGAGGTCTATTAAGAGAGGTGGACCCATGAACTGGTGGTGAACGTGGGGTTCACTAGAGAGGTGGCGGTCGGGGCGTTACAAGTGGTATCAGAGCCGAAGCCAGACAAGTGTGGGTGGTGGGCTCACACTGTCAGGGGGTGACAATCGTTGTGTGCAACGAGGACGTTGCAGTCAGTTAATGGTGGAGAATTGTGAGACCCCGGTTGCGGGGAGGTTTAAATGAATTGATTTGGCTACCTATGTCACTAAAGTGCACTTATCTTTTTGGTCAAGGGTCCTGAGAGAATTCCACAGTTAAGCGTGCTTATGCAGGAGTAGTCATAGGATGGGTGACATTCTAGGAAGTGGTTGTCGGAACTGTGTGAGTGAGGCCAAAACAGAGGGAAATATCATGTGGTGATTTGTAAGGTCGGTAAACAAGTATTTAAGCCTCTCGGACGTAGCAAACCGACCGTCGGATATTAATGGGCTTATGGGCCTAGTGAAAGGACATGATGCCCATTAAGAGAGGTGGGCCCATGGACTGGTGGTGAACATGGGGCCCACAATATATCCCTTCCCTTTAACCAAAACTCTCAAGAAAAGCCCTAAATCTCTCATGAAATCACAAAATTTTTACTAGGAATGTTTAGAAACTATTCTCTTAAAGGAAGAAGACAAAAGCGGCTAAACACTCCAAAGTCAACTTCTTCTTCTTTTAAAAGTCGAGCCCTAGGGTTAAACCAATCCTCTCAAATCAATTTTGCGATTTTGAAAAAACTGATCAAACCAAAATTTGTTGGTGTCAATCGAAACCACCCATTTCTGAACTCCGGTGTTACACTGATGAGAGACAATTGAAAGCAAGATAGGTCACTAGTACTTTAAATTCGCTTAGATTCTCCTTTCAATAGTTCCATATTTTATAAATGTTATATTTCCAACATTTTTTGCAAAAATAAAAACACAAAAAAACTATTCATTATTCTAATAAGTGATTGCGTAAAACAAAACAACTTGTAAAAAATTAGGCTGCCAATTTATTTTTTTGGAAACAAAAATTCATACCATTAATATTTTTTTATTGTTTATAAATTGAAAAAATGAAATTCTGAAATTTGCAAACATAAAGGTTCACTTTGGTTTAACAAAAAAAATCAATCCCACGGTAGTTCTAAAGAAAATTAGAGCCCTCCGTGTTAGAACCGTTATAACGTGATTTTCCAGCAAGCTTCAGAGATGAAGGTGATGTTCACGTAACATGCTATATTGTTTATAAGTTGAGGACAAAAATCTGAATTTTCAAACTTATAAGTTCACTCGTTTATATAGTTTAACGCGGTTACCACGCACTAGAATAAGAAAAAATAGTAGATGTAGAAGATAAAAAAAACATTTCGATTGAAAAATATCGAAAAAGACTCTCCGTGGATTTCGAGCATGACGTGTTCATTTGTCTCCAGGATTCCAACAATCCTATTTCCTCACTTTCTTCTTAACAATCGGCTCTACCCCCTATAAACATCTCATATAGTTTTGTTTCAATTTGAGGGGATTTGCAAATACAACCTTTTTACCATATCCTTTTGCAAAAATATATGTCTTGTTGTTCATTTTCAAAAATACTCCTTGCTAAGTACAAAATGACTAAATTATCTTCATTTAGTGGAATTCATGATGAAGAAAATAATATTTCTTCCAAAAATAGAAATATTTCTTCCAAATTTTTTCCGTCAAAAACTTTTTGGACAAATTCTTTCCGCGAAAAATTTTGTTCCCGCCAAAAATTCCCAAAACAAAATTTTCTGGCTAAAACAAATATCCACCAAAAGTTTTCTGTCATAATTTTTCTGCTATTCTTTAAAAAATCTTTCATAACACCTTGTAAATATTTTTAAAACCCTTAAAAATCTTTTAAAATACGTGTTAAATCCTTTAAAAATCATTCGAAACCTTTTAAAACTCTAGTAAACTTTTTAAAACCCTTGTAAAAAAGCGTTGAAAATCCTTTTATAACCATTTAAAACTTTATAAGACCTTGTACATCCTTTTGAAAATCCTTGTAAACCCAAACACCTTGTAAATCTTTAAAAACCCTTAAAAATCCTTTAAACCTCCTTTAAACCCTTTAAAAATCATATAAACTTCTAAAACCCATTAGAAATCGATGTAAATCCTTTAATAAAAATTTTTGAAAACATCTATAATGCTTTAAAACTCGTGTAAATCCTTTAAAACCCCTTTTAAACCCTTTTAAATGCCTTTAAAACACTTGTAAATCTTTTTTAAAACCCTTGCTTATGCGGGATAATTTTGCGGGATAATTCTGTAATATCTTTCTCATAGATTTATGTCTTTGTCATCATCGATCTACGTCTCTATCATCATCGATCTCACCTTAATGGTCTCCATATATCGTCTTCGGCAAGTTCTAACGGCTTCGATTATCTACTATTTCGTTTTTCTCCGTCTTCCTCTCATTAGTCATTTGATTCCACTTAATCTATTTTGTTGTAATTAGTGTTCAGAGTAGTGTATTGATTAGCCAAATATTCGATGTCAATTCAATGCACTTAGACAAATCAAAGGAAGTGATAAATGGTACGATCAATCTCTCTTCATATGACTTGTGGTCAGAACATAAGATCATTAATATTAGACACCAACATTATTACAATAATTAAACAACCGTGAACAAGATAGCGACGTAGGAAAAGGCATGAACTAAGAGAGTTTGTTCATAGCAAAGGCGACTGACCTGTCTCGAATCTGGATTCCCAACAACCATCTGGTGTTCATTTAATCTCATTAAAAAGAAAAATAGTCATGGTATGAGGATGGCTTTGATACAATCATTTTGGTGTGCACCATGATGTTATTATGCCATTGATATGTTAGTAAGAGAATAGCATTAGGACGTTATGCTTCAACACCAAGAGAATAGCTAAGCTCACTATTTATCCTTGACCAAGAAATACTATTGGTAAGACAATGATAATATCATCAATATATATTATGATATAAAGCTAGACACTTGTAACAAGCAACTCAAGGGATAAAGCTAGTTAAAATTCAGAATACTGCATACTTTTAAGTGTAAGGAATAATTTTGTTTCCCTATCATGTGATTAAGCATGTTTCTTCAAAGATTTTAAGATTCATATAAATTGCACATACATTCAGCTCCAAATACCAGGCACAAGCTATATATTGTAGTGTATAGTAAAATACCAAGTACGATACATAGGTTTTATATTGCAAAGTTCTAGCTAATTCGCACAAATATTAAATAACAAATGTATTTTTAAAAAATAGCCAAATAAAAATTTATAGGTTACATAAAATCTTCAAGAGATAGTGTAACAAAAAAATAAATTCAGAAGACTCAAATAACAATATAAGAAAAAGGGTGTAACAAGGGACAAAATCAATAAGAAAATAATTATTGCAACCATGCAAGGTTATAAACCAATTCAATAGTAAGGTGTCTTTGGGACATATGGTGGAGATGGAGACTTGTAGTCGACCTTAGGAGAAGGAGAGTAATAAGGTGGTGGTGGGGAGCTGTAGACGTATGGGGGAGGTAGAGACTTGTAGTTGACCTTAGGAGAAGGAGAGTAATAAGGTGGTGGTGGGGAGCTATAGACGTATGGTGGAGGTGGGGACTTGTAGTCGACCTTTGGGGATGGAGAGTAATAAGGTGGTGGTGGGGAGCTGTACACGTATGGTGGAGGTGGAGACTTGTAGTTGACCTTTGGAGATGGAGAGTAATATGGTGGCGGTGGGGAACTGTAGACATATGGTGGAGGTGGAGACTTGTAATCAACCTTTGGGGAAGGAGAGTAATAAGGTGGTGGAGGAGAGCTGTAGACGTATGGTGGAGGTGGAGACTTGTAGTCGACCTTTGGGGATGGAGAGTAATAAGGTGGTGGTGGGGAGCTGTAGACGTATGGGGGAGGTGGAGACTTGTAATCAACCTTTGGGGAAGGAGAGTAATAAGGTGGTGGTGGGGAGCTGTAGACGTATGGTGGAGGTGGCGACTTGTAGTCTACTTTAGGAGAAGGGGAGTAGTAAGTCGGTGGTGGTGGAGATGTGTAAACATATGGTTTCGAATGTGGGGTGTGCTTAGGACCTTGTCTTCTATATTGTAGTGGAGTTGGAGGTGATGCCGAATAGTATGGAGAATACTTTTTAGGTGATGAATAAGGTGATTCGTGTTTGTAAACCGGAGAACTGTATTGGGGTGTTTGAGGGGAGGAGTAAGGATATGCTGTCACTGTAGCCGCGATGGCACTCAAGACCACGACATAAACCATGCAATGCACTCGTCCCACCATTCTTGAGGAGATCATAATACTCATCCCTACTCTTTTGGTTTCTTTGTTTTGGTTATGATTTACTTGGAAATGAAAGTCCTTTATATAGTCTTTTTCTTATGTGTGGGTAAATATTATAGTATCTTCCCAACTTGGGTTCGTGTATGGCACTTTGAAATACATCTAGAGGACGTGCTAAGTTGTTTTTTGTTGGAAAATAGTGATGTGTGGGATGTATGAATAATTATTAGATTCTCTAGCAACTTTCAATAGGCTTAAGATGTTTTCATATTATTCTGTTTCATGTATATTGACTTAACTTGTTTTAAGAACATAAAGAACAAGTTTACTGAAAAATTGTTTAGCCATAACGAAGGTATTACTTTATGTATCACATTCACATGCTATTTAGATTGATACCATAAGAGTTTTGGGTCATGTTTCTTATTGCTGAAGGATGATTATGCAAACATCATATAAACACATAAATTCAATGTTCTATGAATAAAAAACTCTATAATTCTCATTTCTCGTTGTTTACATATGCATATGCTTCTTTAAATGTTTTGTGGCAACAAAAGCACATATCCTTTGTTAATGCTTTAAATTATAACTTATATGTAAAGAACATCTCTGAAAGAAAAGAAGAACTTTTTTGAAGTTCAATCTTTCATTATTGATCTCTTTTTGTCTCGATTTAAACAAGTCGCAATCCATGACAAGACATATGTTTTTAGTTGGCATTGTCTGTTCTCATACCTGCAGTAATTGAATCAATGAGTTTAAGAAAGGCAATGTGATTGTCGCAATCCAACAAATCTTTATTCCTCGATCATATTTCAACCCTCCAATGATACGGCTGAGTCCAGCTCTATTCGGTTAAGTCGAACTGTCCCAAGGATATACTCTGGCAGATCGGTTTCCTCCTTTCCCTGCATTTGCATTTGGAGTTGAACATGTAACTATCTAACCGATGATTGCATTCAAACTAAAAGTTTAAGCACTCCTGTATAAAGATATGATAACTCCAGCAGTGAGACTCTAAACGAACCTCGATCAAGATGGCAAGATCAACAATGAGGCTTGTGACATAACCAAGGACCAGACCAATAACGCTCCTCGCGACAGCCGATGATCCAATATCTACATCAATCTGCAGCACCACGATTTCATAAGAACTCAGCAACTATGTGTGTAATAATTGTCTACATGATCATGCGTCTTTATATAGGACATGTACTGTGTTTTTTTGGACATATCTATTGCAATGAAAGAACGAGAAAACTAGAAACTATTATACCTCCAAAAAATTATCCTGCCTCAGGTACTTGCAGGTTACAGCTTTACCGAGCAAGCAGGCTTTTGTTCCAACAGCACGCTTGACCATCCAATATCCCTGTGATTCACCATGGCTGTTACAATGTAATTAAGATTACTATATTTCAGAGGGGACGTGAAGAGAAGAGTTTACTTACCTGAACAATACTTGGAATTAGCTTAAATCTTGCGTCACGGTAACTGTCACTCCCGTCCACAAATTTTCCCAGGGATGAAGACTTGTTTACAGGTCGATCCGCAGCATAGTAGAGTACCAGACAATAGTTAGGCTTTGCTGGTACCTGAAAAGGGGGAAAAAAAACGTTTTGACTTCTTTCAGATACTAACTTGACCCATAAGAGTTAGATAGCCTTTAAGTAGGGAAAAATGATTGGTTATAAATTGTGATTTTACTATCACAATCACAATCACAATTCCAAAATACGAGAAAATATGTGTGACACATTTTTACAGATAATCAAAGACGAATGAATGGTTTAGCGACACAATATTCATTAAAAGCTTAATCATTTAGGTTGAGGTATTTTCCAACTAGACATTAGCGCTTCCCTATTCAAACAAACTTTTAATAAAAAGACTGACATATACATATAGAGTTTATGTTGCAGATAGTATTCAAACCTGAAGATTGATGACTAGAATGAATGGCAGCTTTTTCCCAGCGTCTGACTACAATAGAGAAAACTTTCAAATCAGGCACATTCAACCACGGGGAGACTATATAATACACGCTTCAACTCATTGATAACTTAAAGAGTATCACCAGACTTAGCCACAATGCGAAAATGGCATACAATGCTGGATGATAAATTGAGGTCCGATGACAAGTCGCACTTAACAATGGTTTTTAATAGGAAAGGGGGCCGCAAGTGCTAGTTAAAGACGGTTCAAGGGAGTACCTGGACAAGACATTTCGGATGCAGGGCGATGTTGTCTACAGCTTTATCAACTTTAAACCAGTCCACGGATACAAGTGTCAGAAGGGGCTCCCCGCCCATCACCTTAAATTACACCATAGATTAAATTTGCACAGTTTAACATGAGGAAACAATTGTTGAAGAGACTTTGTTAGATAATCCAACTCGAGAATCAGAAAATCAATCTGGAAAACTAATACGCACAGTTGTACCCTAAGTTGAGAGATATAAAGAAACTGAAATCAGTATATCAGAAGAAGTTGAGTAATATCGTTAAGTCAAGGAGAATATTTCTACAAAACATGCCCCTCATTGTTTTCTATTCCATTTCAAACAATGTCTGAAATCAACTATAGAATATTAACGTAGGTGCAAGAATTTCAAAGTTACCTTTGCATTATCTTTTAGGTAGGTCTTTCCCCTAATCATAAACCCCATGCCACTAGGAGAGTTCCAGCAATTTGAGTCCTTATCACCATTTCCTTTGCGCAGGGATCCTTGGAACTGACTTGGGTCGATAGTCACAGGACCAACACTAGCGTCTAATACATTACTTGCGCCTGGAGCTAATGTCAAAATAGAGCTGCTATATTAATGCACACTGAGATTGTAAAACAATATAGAAAAATGCTTTTTAATTCTAATTTGTTTTAAATGTTTGTATATTTACAAGTTGTTCCCTTTTTCCTGACATAGAACTCAAGAATGGACTAGTTACAAAATGGTAACTACAACACCTATATAGATTTTTTCATTCTCATCTAAATAAAGTAGTTCTTTGTAAACAAAATGCTTGCATATACATATCAAGCCATACACTCTGAAACTTTTGATTAACTTTGGGAACAAATACTGATAAGAGGTCCTCAAGTTACTTATTATAGATATAAATCATACATATATTGATTCCATTATACTACCTATGTGAGTCATTGGTATACTTAGTCGTTGGAAAACTTAATGGACTAGCAAAAAAAGTAAAGAGAAAACCTTTAGGCCGCTTCAAAGATAAACTAGCAATTGCCCATGAAACATTCTTCAGTTTTACTTTTATCTCCTGTTTTTAACATTGAAACAACAGAATTCAATATTATTTTAATAATTTCAATACAACTTTCTCACCTCATGGGCACAAATATTTCTTAGGAACTTTGAACATCTTAGAACAGCTTTTTGCCTTTTCATTTTAGTATATCTAGGGCTGAAGTATAGGCAGTGATTAGGAGGTTTATCAGTTTTCCCAAGGAGTTACCTGTTTATACCAAGAGAAACGCTTTCTGTGTTTTTGGGTGTTTTATTTTAATCCTTCTGGTTAAGGATTAGATTAAGAAGATCTTCTGAGTGTTTTATTTCTCTCCATGATTCTTTATTTTGTAAATATGAAAAAAATTTCTATATTGACAAGAAGATATCAAAACCAAGTAGTTACCTTATTGTCCTGCTCGTCATCATCTTCATCGCTTTCCTCTTCATCAGATGATGAGTCTGTGGCATCATAAAACTGCTCCTCCATTTCCTCATCTACATATTCACCATTGGAGACATCTGGTAACTTGGACTCTATAACCGTTGCAGAAGTTTCATACTTGAAGGCTGGGTTTGCTCCAATGTACTCCTTCAGACCTGATATACCATTAACAAGAACTTGAAACAAAAACCATGTAGAACTTGAAACAAAACCCGTGTGGAACTTGTGACATCTAATGTAGTCAGAGTTCAGGCATATACTTTTAATAGCATGCCAGCTAAAGCTTATTAGTTTCTATGCCCAAAAAAGAAACTTCCAATTGTTGCAAACACGAAGCATAATACATGTATACTTATCCCAAACAAGTGTGGATAGTGAACGCTAATCTATATCACAAGACAAATAAATCTTCAGATGTGCTCACAAGAGTCTCCATTTCTCAATAGATGTTATATATACCACAAAGATAACATCTCGACTTCTTACTCATTTTTTGTGTTCATACTCTAAAATAAGATCTGGAAGGAGATAGTCATGCATCTAACCTGCTACTTGGAGAAGTAATGCATATGGAATAGTCTTTTCAAACTTTGAGTAGCTAGTTCTCTTCCATTTGCACCAACGTTTAGAGTGGATTTCTAGCATATGTGTGACAAGACAACTTGCAGTCTCTGCATCGCTGCGCTTTTTTAAGCTTCTGATTTCCCAAGTGGATGCTAAAATCAACAAGAACAAAAAAGAAATGGAAGTTTTAGAAGAATGGGGTATATACCTTGATAGGCATTGTGTAAGTCCACAGTAAGCAAGAGCACTACAGATTCAGTGAGTAAGAAGAAAGGCAACATATACAATAAAGTAAGTAAAAATGGAAAGACAGTAGAATAAAACACTAGACCAGCATCCCATATGATATGGTTTACAAGCCAATAAAATTTCCCCAAGCCTAAAATTCAGTTCTAGATTTTGTAAGCTAGCTGCAGAACACAACACAATTGCAGAGACAGATGGGCAAGTAAGCACAAGCAACTAAGTATACACAGAACCTCTGGCTATAGAAGTACCAATTCAGAACAGATTAGTGTTGGAAACACTTGCATAGTAACAAGGAGACTGTATTGCCACCAGACATGCAGCATAGTGAAAAAGGCAAACACTACGAAAAGAAAGGTTAAAAGAAAATATCTTACGTGTAATATCTGTTCGTCGATATCCAGACTTTGGAGGCCGTTTCTTATGTACTGCTGGAAATTGTAAGATTGCTGCATACAAAAATACAGCATGAGAAAATGAATAGCTTGAGATATTCAATTAAATACAACTACAGCCCAAACACTTCACTAACCACCTAGTGACATGGCTTATATTAATCTCTACCATTATGCATAGACAAACCAGACACCAGATTGGTAAAGAAAAAAATATCTAGAATAGATTGTTCTCTACTTACTATATGTTCCGTCTTGCCCACGAACCCACTGTCTAGAGAAGATAAAGTCTCTCTTCGATTGCCATCTGCAGAAGATACTATTTAACCAATCAGTTTAATGAAAAAACTGTAAGTGTAAAGCTATTCACTGAATGAAGTGATAGATGCAAAAAAATATACAACATGCCTAAACAACATACCGTGAAAGATATTTAGGATCGTATACACAGTAAATAACATCATAGTGGCCCTCGTATGAGTCTATCTTTTCTGAATCACCTGTTACTGCATCCCACCTGTGTGGATAGTTAGAAAGGTCCAAGTACCAAAAGACATCTATCTATATATTCAAAGAAATGAGCTTACTCGTATCTTTGTTGTTTGTCAATATTCAAAAGCACTTCGAACACAGAATCTGCACTAGCTTCAACTACAGCAACTGCTTTCACAAGAACTCCTCGACCAGCCTAAAGAAGAATTGATCAGAACCTGACTACCTGAGGGGCCTTCTAAGCATTCAACAAATAATTGAATACAGCCAATTACAGGTCTTCCCAGTGAACTACCAGTTGCAAAACAACCAAGTACAAATATTAATTTTCACCTTAGCTTGACATAAATTATCGCTATTATTATAAATGCATAAGTTCTGGAGATGAGAAAACTTAGTTATAGGATCTAATTTAAAATTGTTACCTTGCCAATAAGAATTAGTAAGATGCAAATCACAAGATAGCAAATATTATAATGGAAGAATAAAATAAGATGGTTCAGTTTCCATTCCTCTGGGAATAATTTAACGCAATTCAGAAGGACAAAAGACCCAATCGTCTCCCACACCAATGTACTAATGGCTTTTTCAACCCGTAGACCAATCTCTTCTCATTGGTCCGAATTTATAATCCAAGCAGTTCTGCTATAGTTGGAAATGTATTCTCTGAATAAAAGTAAATATACCTTGAAGTTAGCCACATCTTCAAAAATCCTAACACCTGCAAACAATATACAGAAAAATATATAATTGAATGTTATGTATAAAGAGCAAGCAAAGAAAAAGATCAACATGTTTAGGCATTATAGTCTCGAAATTCTGAACAATAAGGACTACTATATTACCATACAACCTTCAGATTAGTGATTAAAAACAGCCACCTAAATAAACTGGACAAGTATGTCTGCATTCTTTCAGTTTTTATGAGTCTACTACAATTATAAATGATAGAGAAGTATACATAATAAAAAGGAGACACCACATTAAATGCATTTTAAAGCATGGTTATCGCGTAAATAAATGGGACATTCTAATTGACCCCACTATTGGTTCAGTAGATGAAAAACTGTTATGAGTAGGTTGTCTGATATCAAAACTCGACTGTGTACTGCCAAACATACCATTGATTGTACGTACACATTTCCACATATGTGCCTCGATTGCATCTCCATTGTCACCACCCTCGTAGAAACCATCACCTCTGACCTCATTAACCAAGGTAGAGGATTGCCTCAAAAGAGTCTCTGGACCTGTCAGTTTAAGAACATAATCACACATCTTTGTTTTGGACGAAAAGTAACTATCAGGTGAACCCTAGTCTTGTTCATGAATAACCACTTGATAAAGATATTAAGAAATCAATTTAACTAAGGAACCAGACCTATCAATGCATAATAAACTCAAGAATTGAAGGATTATAACTATTGTTTCAATAATATATAGAGGAGATGAGGATAATATATATTTGAATATGGTATCGATCTAGTTTTATGAGAAATAATCAGAATCTTTAGCACACACATTACCCCAGTATATCATTTTGCATGTGCCCAACACAAAGATAGGGGGGATTAGGAAATAGCAAAGAATTCTAGAGTAACTTTTTTAAAATGTAAGATTTGACGATTCCTTTATAAGCTACTACACAAATTATACACTATATATATGAGAAAGTTGACTAAATAACATGACAGCATTTTCACTTCCTCTTTTGAAAAACCATGTCTGAACGTTTAGGCATACTTGTGGAAGATTCTGGAGCTAAACAAGTCCATAAACTTGAGATAAAGCATATTACCTTGCCCAATTCGGATAAGCTTTTTTAACCCATAAGCATAACGCCTTACTCTAGGTCGATGTCCTTCCAGATCGATGCTTCAAAAAACAAAAAATACAAGAGTGTGATTCAGCAGTACGTAGTGGACTTTTACTATTGGAGACAATCTCATCTGGTTAAGAACAGAGACTATAACATCAGAATGTTATGCATTTTCTGTTGGAAGAGCCTCATCTTCTCCGTAATTGAACAGTTAGTCCCCCAAAACAGGAATTAAGTAGCTACTAGTAAATATCATCTAAGGCACTAATAATATGATAATTAGATCATACTTGGCCTCCACGCTTAACTTCGTTCTTGTGCTTCCGCCTCTCGATAGTGCATATTCCGCCTTCCAAAACAGGATAAAGCAGTAATCGGAATTTATTTTGAAAGTTATAGCTAATACCTCATCCCAATAAGCATTATATTAATGCTCCAACAATAGCAAAATGAACTGTAAAAGTAGCCAATCATATGCAAGGAAAACTTCAATACATTACATGATGCTATACAACTTGGACACAGTCTCCGTAGTACCTGCTGTTTTGCTTCCTCAAAAGCCTCCACCCATTTCAAGGCTTCTCCAGCAGTAGCACAAGCAATCTAAAATACAGTTTCCAGAAAGAAAAAAAAGTTATTTAATGCACCTGGGTTAATCTAGAAACAATATAATTCTAGATTCTGATATGTACTTTCATGGTAACAAAACTGTTTACAAACGAACTTCAAGGCATTTGCTCAAAAAGTTAACTAATTGGTTCATCCAAGTGTGCAATTACACAAAACAAATCGTAGGCCTTCCACAGAGCAAACTCATCATGTTCACAGTGGCAAGCTTTAAGTATAGTGAGCATTTGGCACAAGCATTTGTCACAAGTATATTGCAAAGATGGAAATTGAACTTACTTCTCCTTTTTTAGACTCGTCCAACCGGTTATAGAACCTTATCACGTACACATCCTACAAAATACAATAGAAATAAACTAGTAAGTGTACTTGTTTCATTTAGACTCAAACTCTCATTTATAAGAGCATACAACTAATATGCAAAACAGGGAAAAACAGATCTATAATTTACGCAGATTGCAGTTATAGAAGCTGAGACTGAAATGAATTACCCCCTGATTAACTTTTCGACGTCCTAGCTCTTCAACCATCATTGTCGGCCCTATAACACCACGCCTTATAGGTTTCTATAGAAACAAAAAAAAAAAATCAAACGGATATAATAGAATTTCAAAACACATCAAAAAAAAACAACCAACCAACATCTAAGTACAGCACTATATCCTTCAGTAATGCAACAATGGATTCAAAACCATGAAAAACCTTGATAAACAAAGATCACGACCCAATAACACACCTACACAGTTCTTACTGATAGATACCATATACTTACCATTTTCATAAACTAAGCAAAGAAACAGTTCCCTATGAAATTTCCAAGCAACCAAGCAAAATTTTCAACAGCCACGGTTGTTTCTTGTAACACCCAGATTCTCAAACACTAAATATACTAAAGATTCAAGCAAAATTCCCAAAAAAAAAATCCAGAAAACACCAAAATCAAGGGAAAGGGAATTACAATGTCAGGGTTCTCGTGAGGATCTCTTTTATACATCTCAACGTATTTGCCTCTAATGAAAAGGAAACGGAGATTACAGTACTCATGACCGATCTTATTCACACCCAAATGATACACCCATCCAAAACACTCAAAGGTTCCTCCTCCTCCTTCTCCGCCGCCGCTGCTACGACTACTACTTCCACTATCATTAACATCTCCGGTGAAACTAACTCTTCCGAGGTTCCCGGAAACATTCTTCTCCGATCCTTCGCCGGTAACAACTTTCTTCGATCCAGGCGACGTCATCGCCTCCTTCCACCGGATCAATCAAACGCGAAACACACAGATTCGAATCGTTCGTTGCTTCATTCAATTTTCAATTTTAGAATCCACTTTTTTTTTTTTTTTGTTCGTCCTCTTCAATTATGGAGGTTGGGTTTGGGTTCATTGATTCTGAGCCTACTACTCTACGACAAATTTATGTTATCCAATATAAACATTCCACGTCACGTAAATGCTAATGTATGTTTGTGTTTTTGCTATTTTCTTACTTTGCTGCATTAAAACAAAAAATTAGGTGAGATTGTGGACATGTTGGATAAAGTTAAAGTTAAATTCATTATTACGCTTTCAGTTAATAAGGTTGAAAAAAACTTACCCAAAACAAAATAGTTGACAGATATTGCATTCTTGTGTGAAAAAAAAAAACAAAACCAAATGTGCCGAATGGAAACCGAACCGAAATTAGTGTAACCAAAATTAACTAAAAATCGAATAGATTTTACACTCTGAAACTATGATCCAAAAGTATCTGAAACTGAATCGTACCAAAGCAAAACCAAATCGAGAACCGAAGAGATATATGAAATATCTGAAATACAATTCTTTACCTGAAAGTATTAGTTATTTTAGACTGAAAAACTAAAAAGTTTCCAAAAATATAAAGATAACTAAATAATCAAACGAAAAAACCAAATTATCTAAATACTTGAATCAAAACCAAACCAAAAGTATTTAAAATTTTTTGAAAACACTAAAAATATCCGAAATATACCTGAATTAACTCAAAATATCGGAAGTTTTTGGTTAGAACCAAAACAAAAAAAAAAACTCAAAAATAATTTTGGTGTTAGATCGGTTTCTTATTTAAATTCCCGAACCAAACCAAAATGGAAAGGAAGCAAACCGAGACCAAACAAAAAAACTTTTAAAAAAACAAATGGATAATAATTTGAATTTCAATATCCGATCCAAAAACCAAAAATACTGAACCGAGATCGAACCGAAAATCCAAATGCCGAGGACTAGTTTAAGATTTTGCCATAATATCCAGTTACTTTATAATATGGCTAGGACTAGTTCAAGCTTTTGCCATAATATCTAATTACTTTATAATATGGTTAAAGATTTATCATCCAACGCCACAAGTGGTACCAATTTTCCTTGCATGTGGGAAATACGGATAGAGACCATTCGTCTACCAATCAGAAGAAGAAGTTTCCTAAGCTCAAAATAGAGAAAAGCTCATAGCATTACCAACTAGAAATCAAAGTTAGCTGCCATTAGGAGACTGATGACCAACTAGAAATCAAAGCCGTCGTAGTAGACGAGAATGTTCTTGGATGTACGTGATTTGGCTTTCATATATATGTATCAAAGTGAGGTTACTCTTTTGGTTATGTGTCACTATTTAATACAATAATCACAATTTCGTTTGCCCCAAATTCAGATTATCAACACTTTGAGACATAATCAAAGTAGAGAAACTATGGACAAAAAGTAGCAGCATCACTCTAGGTTTCGTAGATGAGCAACAACATTAGCTTCCTTGCTTTACGAAAACACGCTGCTCAAGAACCCCCTGCAAGTATCCCTAACATTTAGCTTTACACACATGCACATATCCATCCTCATTTGTATAACTAAGTCGTGTTCATTACCAGATTCCTGACGGCTTCTTGCTTTGATCCCTGAATGTGGAAAAAACATTCTCAGTTATTGTTCAAAATGATTATAAAGCCAGTGTTTTAAGAAGCACTATTGGAAACAATTTTACCGCGATTTTCCAGAGAAGGCATCATCGATTTGCTCAGGGGTTGGCCTTTCAGAGAACGTTGCTAGCAAGACATATTTCTCCTTTCCGTCTTCCTCGTTCACCCTCTTGTAAAGCTCATACCGGTAAGGATAAGACATCCTGACCAAATTCAGGTCAAAGATTCAGAATGAATTGACATTGATAACAATACCTCACAACCTAACAACTGTACCTTAGAGCACCCATAATCGGGTATTGTGTTCCCAAATAATAGAGGAGCCGGAATACATAGCAGTTGTCAAACGTTAAGGCATATTCAAGCCTTTGCTCCCTGCCCATTGTCTGAGACACCAAGGAAATTATAAGCAATGTAACCTTTCTATCAGATGGTTAGGAAATCATTGTGTGTGCTTACTTGCATTATTCCACTTGAAGCGGGTAAGTCCTGAATGTAATAAAGTTTTATCAAACATGTAACACACAAAAGATAACAATTTTACCACATAATCTTTGTATAGAAAATACACACAAAAATGTACCTTGAGGCGAGGATTAATAAGTACAACTGGCCTTTTCCCAGCAGCAGTAGTCATCGCTTGTAGATCCTAACAAAAGAATTCAGTATATTTTATTATAAGATGAGATGACTCTGTTCAAGTGAATGACTACTTCTAGCATTTCAAAGCACCTTACATCTATAATACAGTTCCCAACCGCATTTTGTGGAGCCACTAAAATAAATATATCGTCGTCTTCATCAACTTCTTTACCTCCTGTCATCGCGGACACAGCTTTGTTCATATATGCCTCAAAAGAATCAAAGAGCAGGATAATGTGTTTTTAATTGTATCCAGACAAATATATCTAACTTCTTATGCATCACAAGTTTGATTGTGTACACACAACAATATTCTGAGATGGTGCAGTTCTTGTAAGATTCTCTTGTTACTAAACTCAGACAAAATGGACTATGATAATGTCGAGAGGTATTTTTTAGTGTTTTGCCGATATATTTTGTAAAGTACTGAGTTTCGTATGTTACCAATTGCACCAAGCTTGACGAAAGTTCCCAAAGTTTCATCATCACCCCAGTCCATATATTCTAAAATCTTTCTAGTGCCTGCCAACTGCAGTGGCATCCCAGCGAGTGCACCTTCCCCCATTGAACCCTGAACACAAACCTGGAAAGGGGAAAGAAGCTGACTGAAAGAGAATATCCAAGTGAGACATCACTGAGTCTACCAAACCAATGTATACCTTCACTCGTTTTCCATCGTCAGCAAATGATAACGCTAGAGTTCGGACAAGTTCCATCAAGGTTCCTATCCGGTAAACATCCTATATATATCACAATAGCTTGTGAGTTTTGATAAAACTTGTGAAGCATTAGAAATAATAGAAAATAACTAGTGAAATGAATAACTGACCATTTCCGGATTTAGCTCTGGGATATTTATGTCCACCTAATCATTTGTAACAGTATCAGTCAAGTCAAACCTAACATGCTACACTGCAAATAGATTTGTGGGGATCAGCTCACCCGAAGACGTGAGTTCCCGTCCTTGATAGATCTAATTGTGGCTTGCAGGACATCTTCGTAAAAATAAGCCCTGATATCCCTCGAATGTGGAATGTTATTCAGTCTCGTCGGTATTCCTCTCCATTTATCCTGGAAGAAATGTTACATGACATAGATAAGAAAAACTCCAAATTTACTTCCTTCTACTTGCTACTTGGTAGCTTCAAAGAGAAGTATTATTTACGAACCTGAACAGGAGATGCTTTATCTGCAAGGACCTGTTTCAGAATTAGCGTCGCATGCATACAGTGGGAATCAAATCAAAGTTAAACAAGGAGTAAAAGGAATAATTTAGTCCTACAAAAGAATGATTGACCATAAAATCTTCAAACATACTAAGGGAAGTTAAGAATGATGGTATCAAAACTATAAGAACACCATAAAGATGGGTTTTTTTTTCTAATGGACACAAAGAGACGGATTACTGAAGAAAGCATTTTCTAAATAACCTAAAGTAGAGACTTGACAAAAGTTAAGATTGGGAAAACTCATCTTGAACTGGAAAACACTGACCCTGCTATCAAGAATGGCACCACGAAAAATAATCATATACAAATGTGTGACTACTTGCCAGTCTTTATCATTCTGTTTAACTGTATCTGAGACAATAGAGTCTGCGTCTCCTCGAAAACCACTTCTTTTGGCCTGTTTGCATCAATCTGTGTTTGAATGGGATGGTACCAAACCAAAGTTATAAATGATGGTATCCCAATACTTTTAAGAACTAAAGCAAGAAAGGAAAAAAATTGCCTAATACCTTGACCATAACATCCGAGTATGCAGAAATAATCGCTTCAGAATTTTGTTTGTATATCTGCAGACGTGCTTTTACCTTCACCAAACTAAACAAATGAGATTACAGTTAAAGATAGTTAAAGATTGAGGAAGCGAGTAATAAGTCCTAAGTCTTACCTTCTCCTCTGTATCATCAGGGCGTGTAACCAGTCTTGCTTTAATTTCATCTGATTCTGGAGGGTAATTTTTAATGTGATAAATTTTTCCAGTCACTGGATCCAACCTCCTACCAACACATCTGTCGATTAGAATTTCATCAGGAACCTGTTATTAAGAACGGAAAATAAGCAAAGAACCATAGACACATATAATATTGCCTTTAACACCTATTGAGAAAATGGATACCATACGCAATAAGAGCAATTTGCACGTACATCTAATAAAAGAAAAATGTCAGGTTTGACGTTCAGTTTGTCCAGACTTTGTGCCTGAGCAAAACTTCGAGGAAATCCATCAAGAAGCCATCCTTTCTCTTTAGCATCTTCACGTGATAATCTTCCAGCCACCATCTAGAAAAGTAGTAGATATCAGAGGAAGAATGATAGAAATAATATATATATGAAGAAGGTAAGTGAAATCAGTACCGCGATAACAATCTCATCTGGAACCAAACTACCAGAATTCATGAACTCTTTTGCTCTCTTTCCAATATCTGTCCCGGCTGAAACTTCTGCCCTCAAGAGATCTCCCGTTGATATGTGCACCAAACCAAACTGCATGGGCAAGAAAGAAAAACCTGACATGATCTACAACTAAACATGCAAACATCAACAGCATAATCTTAAACATAGTGAAGATGCTGAAGGTAAAAAAAAGAAAAAAGAATAGGGTTACAAAACTAAAACAAGAGCAGATATTTCCTATGTTGTTTACAAGCTCTGCTCGTTCTCCTTTTCATACGACACAACATCCATATCGTATTACTTAACGGTTTCACAGATTCTAGTTCGACATCGTGTTTAAACACAGAGAGAAGATCATATACATTGTTTTGTTACTATAAAATGCATATTCTGGATTCTTGGTTTCACAGAATTCACGGAAATAGACAACTTTTTGTATATACTATACTTAGTCAGAACACCATTCTTGACTACTCGTTAACTCATCTAATTAACTACACTGCATCATGACATCCAAATTACACCATTGTTATCACAAAAGATTCAAGATGGACTGATAACAGTAGTCACATGTTAAACTCACAGATGCACTAATAAAAGCTCTCTATCCAGCAGAGTTTCATTGAAAGATATCCAAAACATATATACATGTTAACATATCGAAAAAGATTCATGTACACCATAAGATTTGGTGTTTATTAGTTATCATGGTTATACAAACTAATGCAATGTATCATTTGTGTTGTCATACAGAGAATCACTAAACAAGAAACAGAGAAGTGAAATAGATTACCTTGTTCACAATGAGCTCACATTGAGTACCTTTACCCGAAGCAGGTGCTCCCGAAATCATCACCTTCAATGGCTCATTTGTCGAACACCTAATCTACACTCCAAATCACATTAATTCTCCAAATTGACCAAATTATATGATTACACATTTGAGTAAACTGGATTGAATCAGTAATTAGAAGAAATACCTGAGAATTGGAAGTGGAGGAGGAGTGAGAAGTCCGGTGAGGAACGACGGAGAAGGAGAGACGACGGCGGAGGCTATGGTGACGACGGCGGATCGGTGAGCGTAAGAGAGGGAAGGAAGGAGACGAAGGAGGAAGCGATGAAGTGGAAACAGAGGAGCGAGATGAAGAGAAATGAGCAGAGGTGAGAGAAAGAGACGCCATTGCTACAATCCTTGTTTCGTGAGTTGGATTGGATGATCATGAATACAACATTTTTCTCTGGACTGGATTTTTCTAAACGGAGAAGGAAAAAAATAAAAATATATATCCAAATGTTTTGTCGTGACTCGTATCCATTGTGATGAAAAATGTTGATGATGACAAGTGTATGATTGTATCTGTGGTCTAGTAGAGCTGTAGAGGGTAGAGTTTATTTCTCTTTTATTCTTAGTTTTAGGTTTTTTTTTAATAACTTCTCCACATTTTTATTTTCAGTTTACCAATTACAAAAAAATGATATACAAATTATAATTTTTATTTTAATCTTGAAATTTTAATTTTAAACTTGATATAATATCCCTATATTAGTAAAAGAGAAGTACAAAAATTTCGTGGGTCGTGTTATTTCAGAAATTTTTAAAAATATTACCCGATTAGATTAAATGGATACTTAGAAAACGAATCACAATTAGGATATGGATATGACCCGTTAATAAATTGACATTTCATAAAAGTGTTGGCCATCAATAAGTTTCCAGATTGCCTCGTCGATGCCATATTTACTATCCCACTAACTTAGGATACTTTGTTATTGCTAACAAATCTATTTACGGAAAACAATATTAAACGATTTTTCAAAATAATTAACTAAACTCTCAATCTTTACAAATAATAACATATCTACAGTCGGACGCGCGCTACAGCGCGGAGAAAATTTTTCAGATATTATTAAAGTGATTTGATTTTACTAATTAGTACAAATACATTTTAAGAATATGTTTTTTTTTTGGCAAATATTGATTTTGCTATTTGTAACACCATTTTTTCTAATAAGATTGTATTGAAAAGTACCCGAAGACAGTAGCGAATATGGTTTGTGTCTTTGTTTTTTAAAATAAATGTAGTTGATAATGGGGAATCATATATATGTCGAAAAATTTGTACGATTCAAAAATATTTTATTTTTGTGTGGTAAATTGTAATGTATTGAGACCTCGCAAAAAAATTTAGAATAATTGTAATGCTAATTATGTCTATTAATGAGTACATTTTTGTTTCTAGTATTTAGAATTAATATTGCATTATAACAAAGACTATTTATGTAAAAGTTATGAAATTATGTGTTTGGAAGTTTTTTTTCAAGTAAATACTATTTTAAGCTGTTCTATATTTAAATATTTATAGGATTGATTTTCTATATTAATATTGAATTATAAAAAAACCTATATTGTAGGAGTTATAAAATTATGTGTTTAGAAGGTTTTTTGAAGTAAATAATATTAAACTGTTCTATATTTAAATTTTTATAGGATCGTTTTACTATATTAAAATTTTTATAGTATCCCACATATTTGAATAAGGTGTGTAGAGAATATTTGCATATTAATCAAATGTATTATGGATACTATAATATTCACATTATTATGGTCATATACTTGTTATTGCTTGTTTCCTTTTTTCATTAGCTAAGTCAGTGTTTTTTTGACAATTTTTATTATAATCGAGTATATCCATTTGTAATCGGGCATACCATTTCATAAAGATCCAGTTCCGGGTTAATTAAATTTTATATATATGATGTATATGTAGTAGATATAATAAATCGAAGTGGAATACGTATTGACATACAAATTAAATAATTAATCGTCCATACAAAGCATATGAGTTACACAAAAAGGAGAAACAAATAGAACCATTTATACAAAGCTTAACTAGATTCGGACCCGCGCTACAGCGCGGGGGAAATAATTACATATATATAATTTTTAACGGATTAGAATATGTTACATTTTAATTTTGTTAGAGTGCAATCGATTACAATAAATCATATATTTGTATAATAAGTTTAAATAAAATAATAAAGGAAAAAGCGAGTAAATAATCATAAACTGAGTTTTGATACAATGAAAAACACGGTGAAAATTTAACAGCACGAAATAATATTTGTCGATAAATTATTCATTTTGACAATTTTTGTAGTAAAAGTAGGAATATACGTAAAAATTACATATTTACAATATATTTTTTGAAAGCCCAATCCGTAACAGAATTCATTTCGTGAAAAAAATTATTCGTAACTCGCTTTATCATTATAATTGTGATTTTAACAAATTTCCCGTGAATTATCTAAAATTTACGTAGTTTGATATATAATATATTTTATCAATAAAAATTATGTCTCCAAAATTACATTTATGTTTTAAAAAAATATTTCAATATTTTAAACTCTAAAAGTTTTATATATTTGAACCTTTTATTTATAATATTTTGAAACCACTGTTTTAATATTGGTCATACTTATAATGATTTTAAACCATTGTCCAAAATATTTAACCGAGTGTAGTTGAGTATTATATGTCCGTTTTGAAAAATTCAAATTGCAACATATTCCAAAAAAAGTGAAACTTTTATTAAATATTTATCTTATATAGTATAATATCATAAATTAAAAATAATATCAAATAAAAGTGAAAGAAGAATAATATTTTAAATAGATTGTATTAAATTAGTTAGAGAAATATTAGTAAATCCTATAATTAGTTATGGAAATAATATAATCCTAAAATTAGATTTGGAAAGTATCCGGTGTATGTATCCAAACCCATTAATCTATCCAACTTTAAAAGATCCAATTACAGATTTTGGGTAATTTTTTGAAATTGACCCGACCCGAAAGCACTTTTTGTACTTCTTTTTTACTAATATAGGGATGACTAATGAGTTATGACATGTAACACTGAGGACCGAGGAGTCACCACAGAAATGTTTTACTATTTATGCAATTTTTGACCCGTCTTTATTTCCTGCAATGTAAATCATAATGAAACAATACTAAACATTTGTTGGGAAGATATACCAAGACCCCAAAAAAAGTTATTTTCAGAGAATGGGAGTGTAAACTATTCTTACCGAAACCAGTAAAAGGAAGAAATCGTGCGCGTGAGATCCACTCGCGGCGATTTCTTTCTCCCTTCTCTTTCTTCTTCTGAGCACAACTTCTTGCTTTTCCGATGGGTCCTCCGTCGATTCCGGCGACGATGAGGACTCTATGGCTCATGGTTCTTCAACTACGCAATCTGCTGCATCTTCTAAGCTTCACAAACGAATCAAAATCAAGGGAGAAGCGAAGAGGGATAGCTTCTGCGAGACACCGTCGATGACTCCACCGGGGGTGTAGCGCCGCAGAATGGAAGAGGAAGTTTTCACGGCGAAGCATGAGAGAGAAGACGGTTAGGTCTGGAACCGGAGATCCTGGAGGCTTCATTAGGCCGCCGCTTGATGGGGGAGGTTGACTCCGGTCGGGTGGAGCTAAGCCACTGTTGACGGTTCCTAGATCTACTCCCTACCGCCTTTCAATCTCACGTCGGAGCTTGAAGCTTTCTCGACACCAACAGCTCGGTTTCTTCCTCTTCCTCAAAGTTTCTCTACGGTGGCGGAGAGGCAAACGGATCTTGGATCACCTCCTCCGTTCGATCCGCGTCGTCCAGGTACACCGGAGGTCCGGTCGGTGTGCATCCGCAGTTGTGGATGGCGGCTGCGACGCGTTTTGCGTTGTAGATTAGGGTTTCTGTGGGTACCGGTTAATTTTGGTACTCCGAAACCGGATCGGTTTTGTTTTAGTTTGGTTTAGTTTGGTTAGATGTCAGATTGGGCCCTATGGGGTTATTGTATGGGCTTATTCCGGAAATATGTAAGCCCATTGGGCATTATTATTTAAATTGCAAGCCTTTTTCAAAAAAAAAAAAAAAAACTATTCTTACCGTCATTGGAGGAGGCACAATAATGTACATATGCACACAGCTGGTTGATTCAAAATCCACCGCTTCATGTTTTTAAATGAGAAGTTTTCGCAAATGAGAAGTTTTCGCAAATTCATACTTAAATGACTAATCGGTATTATTCAGATCCGTTTTTTTGCCGTTTTTTAAATATCCAAATTCAGAATTTCGGGTAATTTTTTTAAATAACCCGATCCATATCCCATTTGTACTTCTCTTTTACGGAAAAAAACATATATATAAAACATACTTTAAAAATATTTGGTATAACAAATATAAAAAATGCACATAAAACTACATAGATAATGGTATTAAAATGATAATCAGTTGGGTTTAGTTAATTGTTTCTTAAAATCATAAAATAAAATTAATAAAACGAATTTAATATATATATATATTAATTTTATTATTAATTATATATATATATATAACGAATTTAATAATAAGAATTGGTGTGATGTTTATAATTATATTTGATCCTTATTATTATTATTTTTTTATCTTTCCTAATATGTACAATGAAAGATTTTAATCAGAATAAGAATATATGAAAGAGTTCCAAGATTATTCCATATCTTTATCAGTTTGAATGACTTATAAAAAATGGAAAAATATTTGAACATTAGCATAATTAATGCAAAATTAGTTATGGAGCTCATATATTTTTATATTAATTTAGGGGGGGGGGGTGAAAGACTAAATTTAGGGAGCTCATGTCATCTAATTTTTTAATATAAAAAATATTACACAAATTATCATTACTATTATTTGGGAAGCAATAATAATAACTAATTAATCAATTTTATTATTTTTAAAAAATATTATACTTATTTTTAAGTACTTTTGAAAATATAAAATAAAATATAAAAATTTAGCTGAATATTAAGCATAAAATATTCCTTATATTATATTAACTAAATCACTATATTTACTAAGAGTATACTACATAAGTTTTTCTTATTAGAAAGTTAGTTAAGTGAATCAAAATTATGATTGTTATCATACGAACATTTGAGTTTTATGACGTAACTTTTATTTCAAATTTAAAAGCTAGTTATACTTTTATCTTATAGGGCTTTAAAATTCTCATTTTTCAATTATACTCATTTTATATCATGATTCAATTATATTTATTTAATTAAACTTCTATTTTTCATGATTCTTTATAAATACACGGATCTTTACCGGTTGGTTCGTCACAATATATATTGTGAGTTTGTATTTTTTTAATATACGTTATTTTATATGTTTTATTTAAATATTGTATTTCATTTCTGTATACACATTTTTCCCAAATAATTGTAACCAAATATATTTCGAAATAATAATTGTTGATACTAAAATAAACAAAATATTAACACATATGATAAACAATGAACCGAAAACATTCCCCCGCGCTGTAGCGCGGGTCCGAACCTAGTGTAATATTAAAACAGATATTTTTGTTGCCAAACCCCCTTCTATATAGATAAGGGTATCTACAAGACTACAACCCATGTACTCAGTTGACCATTATTCGAATAGACTGCTCTCTTCTTTTCTAAATTAGCTCTTTAAATCGGTTTCGATATTAGCCCTATATACCTCTTAGTCTGTAGGCTTTCATTTGCTCAGAGAAATTGCAAATAAATCTTTAGTATGGATTTCTTCCAGCCTAGGGAAAAAAAAAAGATAGGGTGTGTTATTTTTGAATCATCGCCTTGGTTTGATTGTATAGCAGCGGCGGTCGTGGCGTTTCGGGAATATATTAGGTTTACGCCCCTTGAGCATTTCTTTAGTTTGCAACCGATCTTCCTCAAACTTTTTGGCTTCCTCTCTATTCTCAGACTGGATTTTTGGACCATATTTCTCGAAACCTTCTGATTTTCAGATTTTTATCCTATTTATTCACGGTGAGTTCTTAGCCTGTTCCGATTTGGTATGTTCTTGGCTGTTATTTGATTTTTGTACCATAACCTAAATCAAAATTTGTAGATGACGGATCTGGAACTACCCAATCGGATTATTGCTTTCGGAGAAGAGCCGCTGGGCAAAAGAGTCAATGTTTATAACAAGATGAAAAACCTTTCGTTGATCTTCGACGCAATGGATGATGAGGAGAGAGATTGGCTCAGATCGACCTCATTTGAGAATCTCTTGGATTTCCCCAACAAACCGGCCTAGTCTGCCTCGTTTGGGCTTTTTCTTCTATCAAGACAGCTTGAAGTGGCCAAGCCTCACGAAATCTGGGTCGTCTTTGCCGGGACACCGATTCAATTCTCACTCCGAGAGTCAAGATCGTCACTGGGCTAAATTGTGGGAGGTTTCCAAACATGCAAAAGAGAAATAGGAAATGGACGACTGGGAAGAAAATTACTTACTATAGTACTCTATTCGGACTAGAGGAAGATGTTATTGTTGATCGGGTCATATCCATGCTTAAGAAGAGGCATGTCACGGACAAGGAAATTCGGAAAAGATTCGCTTGCCTGGCCATAGTAGATGGCTTCTTGGTGCCAACTTCTCATTACCCCAAAATTGTCAAAGAACACGCCAAGATGTGTGAGGATCTTCAGTTCTTTCTTGGATACCCTTGGGGGCGTTTGTCATTTGAGACGATGATGAAGTCTATCAAAGACCGGGATGTTGTGCAATTAGCTACCACTTGTGTCACCGTCCAAGGCGTATTATACGCATTACAGCTCGTGATCCTTCAAGCTGCGCCAGCTATTCAAGATGGGTCACCAGCGGACGAACTTCCCTGTAGCGATTCACAGGAAGAACCTGCGGCCGATGTTGGGAACCGTAGCTCGGTAACGTTGAAAATATCAAATGCAAAACGATTGGATGGTATTTGTGAGGTTAATATCTAAACTTATCTTTATCTAGTTTTTTAATTGATACTGATAACGAAATTGTTATCACGTAATTAAATAAGTAAATCTTTTTAAATTGTGGTCTTAACTAAATATGTATTTAATAGTTTTAGTTAATATTAGATCCAAAACTTATAACTAAATTGTTATCCATTTTCTGTTCCAGATTTTGGTTGACCCTGTTATTTTCCCGGACCTTGAGATGGATCATGCTGAGGATTTGACATGGGATGATGAATGTGAAGACGTGGCTGTAGACAATATATTGTCTCTTGCGGAGTCTGGATTCCTATTCAACAACGACATGTTCACTGGCGGTTGCATACCTTCTCAGCTGGAGTTGGCACCAAAGAAGCAGAAAAGGGGGTCCTTGCAAAAATTAGCCGAGCTCGCAAAGGGCAAAAACCTCCTCCTAACCAAGCATCAAAATTTAAACACCCGCCTCCCACTGCCTCTGACTCTTCGCGGTTGACTGGCACATGCAATCTTGCCACTCTCTCTCCTATGTTGGACTCTGAAATTTCCTCAATGGAGGACCGTATCTTCAAGCGTGTTACCAGCTGGATTACAACCAACGGACTCTGTGCAACCCCCAAAAACTAGGATGGAAGCGACGGTGATTCTTCGGCAGATCAGAGGACTAATTCTTCTCCTCAGACATCGCCTGTACGTGGATCTAATCTGCCCAGGATTCCAGAAGCCACCAATCATATGGATGTGGATCAACCCCCACTGACCCCGTCGATTCTGCCGTTGGCCCGTTGCTGATATTCTTTTGCATTATCCAGCCAATGTTACAGAGGTATCTGTCACATCCAACGAATAAGTCAAACGTGGAATGATACGCTTTCACTTTTTTCATATCTAACCTTTACGAAAACCTGGTGCAGGGAACTTGCGGGAGTGCGGAACAGTTACCTGCTGTTGGGTATAACAAGGCAAGTGGTTCCGGGCAATATTCATCTTACTCGATTAGTATTCTTTTACAGGATTAAGTTATTGGTTATATGATATTTGCTTAATTACCCGCTAATGCTTTATTTATGTGCTTCACTTGAATCGCACGATACATTGATTGCTTGATATTTGTATATTTACTTTGGATCAGGGGTCTTCTAGTGGTTTTCGTGAACTAAGTGGCGACGTCACCCCTCGTGTGGGAAATGACAGTGACGCCCCCGATAATCTACCCTTGGTTGTTGAGGGTGAGGAAGCCAATATCAGTCTGGTACATGCTGTTATTTCTTCTATACACATTGCCCATCTCTTTTTCTGCGGACTCTAACCATTGGTTCTGTTTATTTCCTCCCAGGCCGCTGTAGGAGCAGTCGATATAAACTCTGCTATTGGTCATGTGGATAAATTAGCCGATAATGATGATGTTAGTGGTTTCTTCTATTTAGAGCGCGCTTTTTGTTATGTATATTATGGACATCCTCCTAGTTAACGTGGTCGTTGATAGCAGGTTGCTATGGGTGATGGTTGCAAAGACAATGATCTCATGTAAGTTTGCAAATCAATTCTAATTGGGATTCTGCGTTATACGGAATATCATTAACCTTATCTTATTAACCTATTATTATTCGATATCATACTTTAATGAGATGACTTTTTAGGATTGTGCCGGTCACATCTCTGCAAAAGTTGCTCGGGGGAACATTGTCTCGACCACCGATATTGTGAAGGTTAATTAAGATATTGACACTTTCAGGACAAGTATAGTGTATTTAGTAAGCCCTATAGATAACAACATTTAAAGCCCACCCGATGAAAAACACTTGATTATCATTTTAATAATCAACTCTTATTTTGTGATTCTCTCTCAAAATTATGATAATTTAATGGTTTTATTTGTTAAGTTTATTATCGTACTTATAATTAAACTCATTACCTCTTCAGATGCATGTGGTATTGTTTCAAATGTATCCCAAATGCGTGAAATCACTTATGTGGATGGAGAAAATGGATATTTATATGCGGAAAGCGTTGTAACCTTCACATTCACATATGAAACGTATAATAATTATGTCTTCCATTTATTCAAATATTATGTTATTAGTTTCTTGGTACTTCACTAAGTTGATTTTCTGATGTTCTCTTCTACAGGCAAAAGGAAATCTTATCTCTTATGGACTTACGGTAGGGAAATCCGCAAGAGAATTTCAAAGCAGTTGGGAGGATCTTATCTTTAATGATTTGGTAGATAAACCTATCATGTGTATTTTGCGTTTCTGGAGAATATCCGAATTTGAAGGTTATAATTTAATTTACTTCTTAATTTTATTTTTAAAAAATAAAAATAAATACTTAAGTTCAATGTTTATATTATTTTCTTATCGTATATCATTACTAGGTGAACAATGTATCATTTCACAGTATGGATGCTCCAGAATCATATTGGACCAAGAGTTTGAAGAAATGAACTTGGTTATTCTACTGTAAGTACCCAATTAAGATGATTTGTGTATTAAAATTATGATCATCCATTACAGCCTTACAAAAACATAGCTTATAGTACCATTAAACAAATGTTTTGACCATAACTATAATGAAATATGTGTTTAATGTTGGTAGAGGAAGTGAACGACTTGCTGAGTATACGTGGGAAGAACGCTAGTGTAACTATGAAGGATGTTGATTAGACGTTTTAAAATCTCTATTTGTTTTGGACTCAGTTTTTAATTTCATTTTGTTGTTGTCTAGACAATGTTTTGGGATGATTTGTGTTATGTTTTGTGGTATTAATTTCATGTATGATGATTTGTGGTATGGACAAATTTTAATATATCATTATTAGTATCTTCATATTTTATTTACAATTACGAATTAGTCATATGTTTTTGTTAACTAGAAACGTCTAATCTTACCTGTCAAACTTTTTCAAAAATTAATACAATTTAAAAGGCCTAAAAACTATTTTCGAAATTATGGGCCATCATGTTCAAATAAATATCCAAATATTACGTATATTAGGCAACAATTATATGTGAGACCCCGGTTGCGGAGAAGTATAAATGAATTGATTTGGCAATCTATGTCACCAAAGTACACTTATCTTTTCGGTCAAAGGTACTGAGAAAACATCACTTCACAGTTAAGCGTGCTTATGCTGGAGTAGTTAAATAATGGGAGACATTCCGGGAAGTGGTTGTCGGAACTGTGTGAGTGAGGCCAAAACACAGGGAAAGATCATGTGGTGATTTCTACGGTCGGTAAACAAGTATTTAAGCCTCCAGGACGTAGCTAACCGACCGCCGGATATTGATGGACTCATGGGCCTAGTAAGAGGATGTGAGGCCCATTAAGAGAGGTGGGCCCATGGGCTGGTGGTAAACATGGGGCCCACTGGAAAGATGGCGGTCGGGCGTTACACATGGTATCAGAACCAAACCCAGACAAGTGTAAAGTGGTGGGCTCACACTGTCAGGGGGTGACGATCGTTGTGCGAAACGAGGACGTTGTGGTCTATTTGTGGGGGAGAATTGTGAGATCCTGATTGCAGAGAGGTTTAATTTAATTGAT
This sequence comes from Capsella rubella, assembly GCF_000375325.1. Lineage (NCBI taxonomy): Eukaryota > Viridiplantae > Streptophyta > Magnoliopsida > Brassicales > Brassicaceae > Capsella > Capsella rubella. The sequence continues at coordinate 13,527,419 of NW_006238917.1, read as the reverse complement.
TTGGCTACCTATATCACTAAAGTGCACTTATCTTTTTGGTCAAAGGTACTGAGAGAACTCCACAGTTAAGCGTGCTTATGCTGGAGTAGTCAAAAATATGGGTGACCCTCCGGGAAATGGTTGTCGGAACTGTGTGACTGTGGCCAAAACACAGGGAAAGATCATGTGGTGATTTGTAGGGTCGGTAAACAAGTATTTAAGCCTCCAAGACGTAGCTAACCGCCCGTCGGATATTGATGGGCTCATGAGCCTAGTAAGAGGACGTGATGCCCATTAAGAGAGGTGGGCCCATGGACTGGTAGTGAACATGGGTCCCACTGGAGAGATGGCGGTCGGGGCATTACACTATACCTGCCGTAAATTTCGGTTTAAAATATTTTCTGTTAGTTTACAAAAGTCATTCGTTTTAAGATATTCTTTTCATATATATATTTATTCATACATTCTGATGTTTGGAGTGTCTCTAATTCTTATGACTCCTCACAATAACTTACTAATTTGAACATACCGTTTTTTGAACATCCGAAAAAGGTACGTCTTGCAAAGAATTACTATATTATATAAATTAAAAATTAGTACGAACTATTACTCTAAATTGTATATATGTCACACCCCATAGAGTGACGGTTTGCAAATGACAATCGTGGGTAGTTTACAAACAAGTTCTCTCTTTGGCCGTAATAAAAAGGAAGATATAGATGATTATCCCATCATGACTATTGAGGAGCATCGTGCAACATATGATGTATATAAACGTATTGTTTTACCCCTAATTATGTCATGAATAAATTTCAATGTAATCATATAGTTATAAATTGTTTAAGGTTGGTTGTTGTCGAACCCTTTGTACCATTACGGAAAATGATACTGACTATTCTTGTTTCTACTATGCATGTAAGAAATGCAAAAAAAAAACCATCAAGTAGGACACGATAAAGCTAGAAGATGTTAAAAACAACCTATACCTAAATTCTGGTGTGAGACGTGTAAAGATTACGCTAAAGGCGTATTGTAACGCCCCAACCGCCATCTTTCCAGTGAGCCCCATGTTCACCACCAACCATGGGCCCACCTCTCGTAATGGGCCTCACGTCCTCTCACTAGGCCTATGAGCTCATCAATATCCGATGGCCACTTAGCTACGTCTGAGAGGCTCAAAGACTTGTTTACCGACCCTACAAATCACCATATGATCTTTCCCGTTTTTGGCCTCGCTCACACAGTTCCGACAACCACTTCCCGGAAGGTCACCCATCCTTTGACTACTCCAGTATAAGCACGCTTAACTATAGAGTTCTCTCAGGACATTTGAACGGAAAGATAGGTGCACTTTGATGACATAGGTGGCCAAATAAATTCATTTAAACCTCTCTGCAAATTGGGGTCTCACAATTCTCCCCCACTAACAGATCGCAACGTCCTCGTTGCGCACAACGATCGTCACCCCCTAATAGTGTGAGCCCACCAATCCACACATGTCTAGGTTCGGCTCTTATACAAATTGTAACGCCCTGACCACCATATTTCCAATGAGCCCATGTTCACCACCAGCCCATGGGCGCACCTCTCTAAATTGGCCTCATGTCCTCTTACTAGGCCCATGAGCCCATTAATATCCGACGACCGGTTAGCTACGTCTTAAAGACTTGTTTACCAACCCTACAAATCACCACATGATCTTTCCCTGTGTTTTTGGCCTTACTCACATAGTTCCGACAACCGATTCCCGGAAGGTCACCCATCCTTTGACTACTCCAGCATAAGTACGCTTAAGTATGGAGTTCTCTCAGGATCTTTTACCGAAAGATAAGTGCACTTTGGTGAGATTGGTGGCCAAATAAATTCATTTAAACCTCTCTGCAAACTGGGGTCTCACACATATCCCCTAAGTGAGTTTAATTTATTAGATTATTTAATGACATTTCACCTTTTTATTATACATTGTTAACTTTATTGTTTTATCCTAAACATAATGATTAGGTTTTGGGTTCAGCTTAAAATCATGGATCATATTTGTGAGACAAGGTGTATGATATTTGACAGTTTTGCTGAAGAAATCTCTTGGCACATCTGCAAGTGCAATCCTTAAAGGATCATTTGACCTGGTATATTATTTATTATAAGTAAATTCTATTAACCCTCTCCATATTTACTTATGAAAAATGTTCATAAATAAAATCTCAATTTGTTTTCTTCTTTCAATGTGTGTGCAATCATTTTTTAGTATAGAAGAAATCATTTACAAATTTAAACATTTACAAGACTATAATTCACATTATTAGCCACCATTCTTTTAGCGTAACCATATTACTATTATTCAAGAAATAAATTATTACCCCCTAACCTTTTATGTATATTCTCATAAGTTTTGTTCTCACTAAAAGCAAGTTGAGAATATAAATGTGACGATGAAAATAGTTATTATTGTGATGCTGTAATAATCATCTCTAAAAGCGGCGATGTCGAACCCTATCAGCCCTAGGGTTTTGAGCGTGACAGATCAAGATGTGTGCATGGATGATGACGGTCGGCCACCAGAAAGAGTTGTGGGGTAGGTGAGTTTGTGGGTCGAGAAGGTGAGAAGTTCTAATGGCAGTGGGATTCCAGTTCCGGAGAAAGTTTTAGCGGCTGAGTTTGTGAAGTCAAGGATGCGTTTGGCGCTTCCGAATGGTGTGGAAGGGGAGCATGTGTGTGTTAGACTTGCCGAGACAGTTCTTCATGGTCCGGTATGACGCGGAGGATGATTACATGGCAGCAATGACGAGTGGTCCTTGGAGAGTATTTGGTAGTATCTTGATGGTGCAAGCGTGGTCACCGACTTTTAATCTCGTTTGTGAGGAGATTGTGACCACGCCGGTTTGGGTTAGAATTGCGCATATCCCCATTAGTTTCTATCACGAAACAATTCTCATGGGTATTGCTGAACGAGTTGGAAAGCCACTGAAGGTGGATCTCACGACGTTGAAGATGGAGAGAGCGAGTTTTGCTCATGTTTGTGTAGAGGTGGACCTAAGTAAGCCGTTAAAAGGTACGGTAGTAGTTAACGATGAACGGTATCATGTGTTTACAAAGGGTTAACAAACATATGTCCCACGTGTGGTGTGTATGGGCACACGGTGTATGCCTGTTTGAAGAAAATTGTAGAGCACCGTCGCAGCGTAGTACCGAGGAAGGTCAGGGTCAGCAAAAAGAAGTGAATAAAACGGATGGGCTTACAAAGGTGAGGAGTAAGAATAGGCGTGTCGTACCTTTGCAAGCTGGCGTGGTGTCCTAGGATTTAGGAGGGGAGCCGAGTCGACCACTAGTGGAGAATGCCCACATAAGTGGGACTGCTACTGTCGGTGTTGCAAATCGGTTTAGTGGTCTGCAAATGAATGAGGCACAGGCTGGGGAGCGGGATATCATGGTTGAGAGTGAGGCGAATAAAGAGAATGTGGATTGTCAAAATGTTGTGCGTTTTGGAGATGGAAGGAGCCAGACAGAGAAAAAAGTTAACGATTTGGGTAAAAGTCAAGGAGAGGTGTTAGAGCAGAGAATGCGCGGTAATAGAACATGGCGGAATGTTAGGCATAAAGGAAAGCAGTTAGAGCCACATGCTCCGGTGCGTGGCTTGATTTTTGGTCCCATACGAGGTAAGATGGGTAGTACAGCTTCTGGAAAACGCCTCCTAGTTGAAAATGAAAGTGTGGGTCAAAAGGGAGGAGTGTACATCTTGGAAAGTGGAAAAGACGGAGCTGAGAGAAGGCCGTTGTAGATCTTGGAGAAAACAATAGTTAGTATAAATGTTGAATCTAGTGGGAGTACAAGTTTTGAGCTTCCTTTTGAGGAGGGGTTGGTTGCTATGGAGAGGGAGAATGGGGATAAATATTTTTCCCTGTCTGTTCTTTATAAATTTAAAGAATTTATTTGAATTGTCTTTTATGTAACTGCCGGGGGCGAATAAACCCAAATTTCGACGATCGATATGATATATGTTGAAGAAATACGACACGTATGTCATTGCATTATTTGAAACGCATGCAGGAGGGGAACACACACAAAATATTTGTGAAAGGTTGGGTTTGGAGAATTTTTTAGAGTGGATGCGGAAGGAAAAATTGGAGGTCTATTGTTGCTGTGGAGATCCAGTGTTGGGAGAGTGTAAGTGCTGGCTTCGTGAAACCATGAAACCTTTAAGGATTTGTTGGCAGCGTTGTGGGATACAAGTGTTTCAACACCGCATGCGCTTAGTAAACTTCAATGGAAGCTTAAGAAGTGGAATAAAGAGGTGTTTGGTGATGTAAATAATCGGAAAGAGAGGTTGATGGGTGAGATTAAGGAGATCCAGGAGCGATTGGATGTGCAGCAGTCAAAAGATTTATTAGCTAAGGAGGAGCAGTTATGAAATCAGTTTGAGAATGTGCTAGAACAGGAGGAGGGTATTTGGTTCCAAAAATCGAGAGAGAAATTTGTTTTGTTGGGTGATAGAAATACATCTTTCTTTCATACGTCCACAATTATTCGGAGGAGGAGGAATCAAATAGAATTGTTGAAGGATGATGAAAACAGGTGGGTTTCGGAGAAGAATGCATTAGAGAAGTTGGCTCTAGATTACTATTCGAGGTTGTACTCTTTGGCAGATTTAGGAGAGGAGAGGGAAGTGTTGCCAAAAGATGGTTTTGTGAGCTTGAGTACGATGGAAAAGAATGCATTAGAAAAACCTTCCACGTCTGAGGAGGTGTTGGCTGCAGTTAAGAGTATGGGCCGGTTTAAAGCGCCAGGTTCGGATGGCTTTCAACTAGTGTTTTACCTAGATTGTTGGGAAGTTGTTGGAGGTTCAGTTTCAGATATTGTGTTGAAGTTCTTTGCTACATGAGTATTGCCGAGTTCAACAAATGATGTGTTGTTAGTCTTACTACCAAAAGTAGCAAATCCGGAACGAATAACACAATTTAGGCCGATAAGCTTGTGTAACGTGTTGTTTAAAGTAATCACAAAGATGATGGTGATTCGTCTGAAAGGGGTTGTCTCGAAGCTTATTGGTCCGGACCAAGTTAGTTTTATCCCCGGAAGGCTGATTATCGATAATATCGTTATCGTTCAGGAAGCAGTTCATTCAATGTGTCGGAAAAAGGGCGTAAAGGTTGGATGTTATTGAAGTTGGATCTTGAGAAGGCTTATGATCGTAAACGGTGGGATTTTTTAGAGGAGATGTTGGAAGTAGCAGGGTTATCCATTGAGTGGGTACGGCGTTTAATGGAATGTGTTACAAAACCGTTAATGACTATTTTGTGGAACGGAGAAAAAATTGAACCGTTTCAACCAGCTTGTGGTTTACGCCAAGGAGATCCTCTTTCTCCATATTTATTTGTGCTTTGTCTTGAGAGGTTGTGTCATCTAATTGACGCAGAGGTGAACAAAGGGAGTTGGTAACCGGTCAAACTTTCGAGAGGGGGTCCGAAACTGTCTCATGCGTGCTTTGCGGATGATATCATTTTATTTGCAGAAGCGTCTGTTACTCAAATTCGAGTGATTCGGAACGTTTTAGAGCGGTTTTGCTTAGCTTCGGGAAAAAAATAATTTTAGAAAAAATCAAAAATATTTTTCTCTCAAAATGTAAGCCGAGATATGGAGAGGCTGATTAGTTTGGAAAGCGGGATTAGCTCTACGAGGCAGTTGAGAAAGTATTTAGGAATGCCTATTTTACATAAGCGAATACATAAGGAGACTTATGGGAAGGTGTTGGAGAAGGTCTCATCTAAACTGTCCGGTTAGAAGAGCCGCATGTTGAGCCTAGCAGGCCGGATTACTTTATCGAGGACGTTTATATGGGGTGGAACATCTGAGAAGAAGAAACTTCATTTGGTAGCATGGAAGAAGATCTTCCAACCAAAATCAGAAGGTGGTTTGGGCTTACAATAAGCGAAGGACATGAACAGAGCTCTCCTTGCTAAGGTGGGCTGGAGACTGCTTAGGGATGAGACGAGTTTATGGGCGAAGGTTTTCAGAAGTAAGTATAAGGTGGGTGATGTTCACGATTACTTATGGGTTGTGCCAAAAGCTACATTGTCATCAACTTGGCGGAGTGTGGGTGTTGGTTCAAGAGAAGTTGTTTCACGTGGCTTGGGTTGGGTGCCGGGAGATGGGAGATTAATATTGTTTTAGTCGGATCGATGGATTTTACCGGAGCCTCTATCGAGCTTTATTTTGGTTCCTTTGCCAACAGATGAGGCAAGTATGGAGGTTGAGGATTACTATCTCCCCGAGAATAATTTACAACAGTTGTATGCCGTGGTTCTATCTCCCCGAGAATAATTTACAACAGTTGTATGCCGTGGTTATTGAGAGATCAGTTGTCTTGGCTGGGAAACTCCAATGGTTGTTTTAGTGTGGGTTCCACTTATGCTCTCTTGACGCAGGACAACGCTGCTAGGCCGTGTATGGAACGATTTTTAAACGGATTTGGGCTGTCGAGGTACTGGAGAGAATCCGAGTCTTTCTCTGGCTCGTTTCTCACCAAGTGATTATGACTAATATGGAAAGAGTCCGGCGGCATTTAGCGGAGAGTGCAGTTTGTTCAGTGTGTCGAGGAGGTTAGTTATAACTCATAAAAAGGTTACCCTCCTTTATTATAGCACATGATAAATAAAGGAATATTCTTTCCAGCAAAAAGAATACTACTTCCGAAAAATTTTCCGCCAAATTTTCCGTCAAAAAGTTTCCCGCCAAAATATGTCAGCCAAATTTTTCCGCATTTCCTTAAAAAACTATGTAAATGTTTTTAAATCCCTTAAAATTCCTCTAAAACCCCTTGTAAATCTTTTAAAAGTCATCCAAAACCTTTCAAAACTTGAGTAAACCGTTTAAAACCATTATAAATCATTTTATAACATTTATAAACACTTGTAAACCCCTTATAACTCCTTTAATAAAAACTTTTGTAAACTTCTTAAACCCTTTAAAAACATTATAAATCCTTAAAAACCATTTTAAAAAACTTGTAATACCTTTAAAAAATTTTGTAAACCCTTAAAAACCCTTTTTTAACTTCTAAAACCCTTTTAATCGCTTGTAAATTCTTTAAAACTATTTTTAAATCTTTTTAAATATCTTTCAAAATCCTTGTAAATCCTTCTAAAACCGTTTTTAAATCCTTGTATGCCTTTAAAAACACTTGTAAATCCTTTTAAAAAACTTTTAAAAATCCTTGTAAATTTTTAAAATCTTTTAAAAATCCTTGTAAATCCTTTTAAAACTGTTATAAACTTATAAAAAATTTTAAAAACCCATTGTAAATCATTTAAAAACCATTCAAAAACCTTTGTAAGCTTCTAAAACCATTTAAACCCCATTACAAATATTTTTAAAAAAACCATTTAAAAACTCTTGTAAATCCCTTTAAAAACCCTTGTAAACTCTTTAAAAGACCCTTTGTAAATCCTTAACAAACTTTGGCGGGGAAACAAACCAAATAGTGGATTTTGGGAAACTAAAGTGTATGATTTGATTGATATGGCAACCACAACGAACAATATTCTCTTAAAATTCTTGACTTTGCGGTAATATTTTTGGAAAGTCAGAATTCTTTTTCTATTATTAATTGAAACGATACATATGAAGAGTTACATATCTATATATATAAAGGTAACTTTTTCTCTCTTCTCCTTATGCCACATCATCTTCCACATCATCTTTCACATCAGCTGCCACATCATCATTCATCTTAATTTTTTACATTGATTTAGAATTATATCACTTTAGTTTTTAATTTCTTTTCTACCTCATAACTTAGCCTTTATTTTATTTTTATATCCAATAGTGGTTTTAAGAAAATAAATAATATAGTAAAAACATTTATGTCCAAAATAAATAAAACAAGTATCTATTTATAAAGTAATGATCAATTTTTTATTAATGGGGCTAAATACAAAACAAAATACAAAAAAAGATATTTATACTATACAGATAGATATACCACTAAATTGATGTCATCCAAGCCACATCAAACGAGAACACAACCGATTTAAGGCATAAGAAGTAGAAAAAAAAAACTAAAAAGTAAAATAAAAACACTTGGATAAATAATTAAGTGGATTCACCAGAACAATTTGGCCTACAAGAATTGAAGGCTTTTGAAATGTAAGGTTCTAAGAGCTACTATTTGACCTAAATCAAAGTTAAACAAATAACAATAAAAATTTCATATACTAAATTAATACAAAAACAAGAGTAAAAACAAAAAAAAATAAACAAAAAAACAAAGAAAAATCAAATATAAATTTTAAAATATAAAAAAATAATTATAAAACTCTCGCGCGCAGCGCGGATCAACAACTAATAATCAATATATTAAAGACCTCCTTTTGTTACTTCCATTAACAAAACTTTGAAGAAGACGAAAGATCTTTACCCTAACCTCTTAAAACTTTTTCTATTCAAAACAAAAAAGATTAAAACCGTGCTAACCGATTACATCTCTGATTTAACTCCAAGAAAGAGTGATTGGATCATAAGGGTCAACGTTTTGAGAACTTGGCATACTTCTGATTTTTTACAAAGAGGGTTTTTGTTGTCGCTGATGTTAAGGTAATTTACTTTTCTTAGGTCACATTTACTCGTATACTAGCAGATTAGTTATTGAATTAGGTTTAATTAATCGAACAAACCATTTTTTTTAGGGTGATAGAGTTGAGATGACAATAGCTCCTGGTATCAAGAATCCTGAATTACCACGACACATTTATGATGGTGAGTGGTATGATTTAAGATACTTTAAACTCATTAGTCTGATATTGAAGCAGAGGAATACCAGTCATCCTTACCAGATCAAACTAACTGAGAAGACTGAAACTACTACATGTTTGAAGATTTCAACCATGTTGCTAGAGAGTTGCTAGAAAGTTGCTTCCATCAAACAACGCATATGGTTAGTGCTCTAAATTCTGAATTCTTATCAATAGTGTAACAACCCATCCCACTGGGAACCCCTGCCACATGGTACACCCCGCCACATGGCAGCTACAAGCGCTGCAGCGCATCGACCCTAACCTCTCTCATGTGGGCCCAAACTGCGCAGCCCACTGCTCGCAGCCTCTTGGCCCACCAGGTAGGTTATTGGTGCGCCTGGCGTTCCTCGAACCCAGGTCCTCACCCTTTAACAACCTTCCCACTTGACAAGTTGTTACCAATTGAACTATGTAACAACCCGTCATGTGGGATCATCCACCATGTGGCACACCCCGCCACATGGCATCCTTACAGCGCTACAACGCTTGTAGCTGCCATGTGGCGGAATGTGCCATGTGGCAGGGGTTCCAACCGGCATGGGTTGTTACATAAAAAGTCGACTTTTTATGTAACAACCCGCCCTGTGGGATCATCCGCTATGTGGCACACCCCGCCACATGGCATCGACCCTAACCTTTCTCCTGGGGGCCCAAACTGCGCAGCCCACTTGCTCGCAGTCTCCTGGCCCACTAGGTAGGTTATTGGTGCGCCTTGCGTTACTCGAACCCTGGTCCTCACCCTTTAACAACCTTCCCACTTGACAAGTTGTTACCAATTGAAGAATTGTGAGACCCCGGTTGCGGAGAGGTTTAAATGAATTGATTTGGCCACCTATGTCACCAAAGTGTACTTATCTTTTCGGTCAAGGTTCCTGAGAGAACTCCACAGTTAAGCGTGCTTATGCTGGAGTAGTCAAAGGATGGGTGACCTTCCGGGAAGTGGTTGTCGGAACTGTGTGAGTGAGGCCAAAACACAGGGAAAGATCATGTGGTGATTTGTAGGGTCGCTAAACAAGACTTTAAACCTCCCGGACGTAGCAAACCGATTGTCGGGTATTAATGGGCTCATGGGCCTAGTGAGAGGACGTGAGGCCCATTAAGAGAGATGGGCCCATGGGCTGGTGGTGAACATGAGGCCCACTGGAGAGATGGCGGTCGGGGTGTTACAAGTGATATTAGAGCCGAACCCAGACAAGTGTGGAGTGGTGGGCTCACACTGTCAGGGGGTAACGATCGTTGTGCGCAACGAGGACGTTGCGATCTGTTAGTGGGGGAGAATTGTGAGACCCCAGTTGCGGAGAGGTTTAAATGAATTGATTTGGCCACCTATGTCACCAAAGTGCACTTATCTTTTCGTTCAAATGTCCTGAGAGAACTCTATAGTTAAGCGTGCTTATACTGGAGTAGTCAAAGGATGGGTGACCTTCCGGGAAGTGGTTGTCGGAACTGTGTGAGTGAGGCCAAAACACAGGGAAGATCATGTGGTGATTTGTAGGGTCGGTAAACAAGACTTTAAACCTCCCGGACGTAGCAAACCGACTGTCGGGTATAAATGGGCTCATGGGCCTAGTGAGAGGACGTGAGGCCCATTAAGAGAGGTGGGCCCATGGGCTGGTGGTGAACATGAGGCCCACTGGAGAGATGGCGGTCGGGGTGTTACAAGGCAGCAGTTCAATTGGTAACAACTTGTCAAGTGAAAAGGTTGTTAACGGGTGAGAACCTGGGTTCGAGGAACGCCAGGCGCACCAATAACCTACCTGGTGGGCCAGGAGGCTGCGAGTAGTGGGCTGCGCAGTTTGGGCCCACAGGAGAGAGGTTAGGGTCGATGCGCTGCAGCGCTTGTTGCTGCCATGTGGCGGGGTGTGCCATGTGGCAGGGGTTCCCACCGGGATGGGTTGTTACAAATAGTTACATGGTTTAATCCTGACTATTAAGAGTATTTAGTTATAAAATTGAATTTTTGTTCTGTGTTTGATTTCTAAGCTGCATTGTTGATATTGGTGAAGTAAAAAAGAAGAGGATTCTAAAGTAATTATAGCTAAATATTTTTGTTTATTCTTTAATTAAACAAGAATCTTACATTTACTATTTATAAGATTACACATATTGTGCTTAGTTATGTGAAAACATATATAAAACATCTGATTTATATTTTGGTTGAAGCTATATAGGCACTTAAGCTTAGAACTTATATATCATACTTTGAATAAGGTTGATGTAGACCGAAAGTATAATAGTTTTAGCAAATGATTTCATTGGTTTCAAGCATAAAGCAATTTCGGATTTGTATAGATGATGGGCCTGTATTTATTTTTAATTTGCTCAAAATAATGGGCCTTTACCATATTTATGGATCTGCATGAAAGATAAATCAGTAGTTCTCAATTGAATTGTTTAACGATTTGTGCAAATATCTAAAACTGATTATTTTTGTAACTTAATTTCAATAACATAAATGACAAAATAAATAAAAGATCTTTAATCTCGCTACTCTTCAAACTCTTTCTCTATTTACAAAACGTAATCACCCTAACCATGAAAATTGATTACATCTCCGAGCTAACCCCACAAAGAAGCGAGTGGAGGATAAGGGTCAAGGTTTTGAGTACTTGGATAATTTTTGATGATATGATGAAGAGGGTAATTTTTCTAGTGGACGAGAAGGTAAATTATTTTATATTATGTAACATAAACGGGAGTAAATTTTATTTCTTGATTCGATTTAAGTTAAAGTATTAAGAGCAACTATTTTTATAGGGGGATAGAATTGAGATGACTATAGCTTCTGATTTGAAGAACCCTGATATCATAACTATTATAGAAGATGCTTACTGGTTTCATATCTCGGACTTCAGACTCATCACTCCTATGTTGAGACAGAGTAACACGAACCATCGTTACCAAATCAAGGCCACAATGAAGACTGAAATGAAATTTTATTTCCCATTAGTAGATCAATTCTTTTTAAGGTTTCAAGATTTCACACATGTGGCAAAACAGTTGCTTCCCTCAAAAACCACGTACGGTATGTTCTTTGTAACGGTGTTTAGTTTTAAAACTACATATTTATGTATTGCATAGTTACATTTACATTATATAATTTTTTGTATCTATTTATTAGATTTCTATGACCGTATAGTAGAAATGGGTGAAGTTAATCATGAAGATTATATTGTTGATGTCCATGGACAGACTTCTATTGTCAATAGTTTAGTTTTCAAAATCATTAATGGGAGGTGTCTAAACTTATATTTCTGCCGTCGATATAAACTACTTGATCAACTCTTCCATCTTTGTTCTTCACACCAGGAATGAAGTACTTATCTATATATATAAAGTTAACTTTTCTCTCTTCTACTTAAGCCACCTCATTATCCTAATCATCATCCACCTCATTTTATTATTTAATTTCAAGAATTAATTATACCATTTTATCATTTAATTTTAAGATTTAGATATATGTAAAAAAGTTTTTCTAAAAGAAATATGAAAGGTCTTTTCTTATTGTTCATTTTATTATTTAATTTTAAGAATTAATTATATCATTTTCTCATTTAATTTTAATATTTAGAAATATGTAAATAAGATTTTCTAAAAAAAATATGAAAGACCTTTTCTTATATTTTATATTACAAAACTAAAAATATAATTGATTAAAAAATAAAAAAATTACTAACTATCGATTATACTAACTAATATATAAACGATAGATTCCTTATAAGTTTTAAGTGATGTTTTATATTGAATATATATCAATTACAAATATTATGACCCAAAATTTGATTATATTTACATAATGTAAACCTAAATTATAATGGTATTTAACGGAAATAGAACAAAATGTAAGAAATTTTGAGAATAGAAATCTATCTAATTTATGTCTCACAAAATTCTGCAACATAAATGAGATAGGTTGGGACGAAACATGAATTCTCATTTTAAAAACACGTATAAAAATGGTGACAATAAAAATAATATTTCTGTAAAGGTTTCCAATATGAATTTAACTAATTTTGTTCAGCACATTATGGTAAACTAATAAACAAAATAAATAATTAACAATATTTCATAAACATTGAAAAAAACATAATTAAATGAAATGAACTAAATAAGTATATATAAAGTAAATTATACTAATATGCTTAATTTTAAAATTGTTCCATATGAAAATACAAAAATATATAAAACAGAAAATCAGAGAGGAATATATAATAGTATAAAAATGATCATAACGAGATATAAATTACGTCAAATCCAAAAAAATAAAAATATAAAACAAAAAATTAAATTATGAGAATATATAAAGAGATAATATAACCAATAAAAAATAGAAAAATCTGCCCGAAACCCACAAATCATTTTCATCTTTCGAGCCAACATATTAAAAAGCCCACAATATTAACATCTAGATCTATATCTGGTAGGAACCCTAATAACACATGTTTCTCTATGATTCTCCACCGCACTTCCGTTTACACCCACACATCGACCTATACTATACACACTCAATTTGTCAGCTACTAACGAAGGTAAAACTCAACAGGTTTTCTATACAAACACAATCTAAGAAAAGAAAAAAATATATATGCTATAGGGAAAAAACAAGTAGGAAATAGAATACGGACCAAATACTCATAAACAATATAATAAAACTCATGCGCGTAGCGCGGGCAACTGACTAGTTTGTCATATAAGAAGAGATGTTTGTTGAGAAGTTCATGCATTATTGGAAATATTGTGGACACCATCTCACATATACAGTAAATCAGGCCCTTTGTTTGGCGTTTTGTGTTTCTGGAGAGTGTCTAAATACCAAAGTAAGTACTTATTGTTTATACTTAAATTCATTATACAAAGATTCAGAGTTATAACTCTTTTACCTTAGTCCATCTGTTTTGGAACAATGTAGGTATTACATGCATTAGAAATTATACTTGCATGGACATGGAGCCATACTTTATGCCGTGAAATTCATTTACTCATTTCCGTTATACTTTATGCAGTGAAATTCTGTTAAAAATATAAAAATTATTAAAACATTATTATATGCTTTTAACCTAAAATGGAATATTATTAAGGAATAAATTGTTACCTGTTAGAACCTTACATTTCAAAAGCCTTCAATTCTTGTAGGCCAAATTATTCTGGTGAATCCACTTGTTTATTTATCAAAGTGTATTCATTTTACTTTTTAGTTTTTTCTTCTACTTCTTATGCCTAAAATCGATTGTGTTCTCGTTTGATGTGCCTTCGGATGACATCAATTTAGTGGTATATCTATATGTATAGTATAAATATCCTTGTTTTGTATTTTGTTTTGTATTTAGCCCCATTAATAAAAAAAAAAAATTGATCATTACTTTATAAATATATACTTGTTTTATTTATTTTGGACATAAATGTTTTTTACTATATTATTTATTTTCTTAAAACCACTATTGAATATAAAAATTAAATAAAGGCTAAGTTATGAGGTAGAAAAGAAATTAAAAACTAAAGTGTTGTAATTCTAAATCAATGTAAAAAATTAAGATGAATGATGATGTGGCAGCTGATGTGGAAGATGATGTGGCATAAGGAGAAGAGAGAAAAAGTCAACTTTATATATATAGATAAGAGTTTATAGAAGATGGAAATAAACTAGATGTCGAGAGGTGACGAGTCCATCGTAGAAGATCACAAAAGAATTAGTAGTTAAATGCGATTGAGTATAAATGAATATAACTTAAAAAGATAATGATATGACTAAATTTTGAAATATTTGAGATATCATTTATTGTGTGAAATGAAGTGAGTTTTTTTAAAAACTCATGACATACTACTAGATTCAGAGTCGGACTTAACTGTTAAGATAAGATAGACACATTCATAACTTGGTCGAGAGTTCTCTTTTACTACATTACACTTTTCCGATGGATATAAAGCAAGTTTGATGATATTATATATGTATCTTTACACTTAATGATGTATATGAGGCTCGGTAAATTGGTGTTATATATAGAACGGTGTTATATTTGTATCAACATCTAATCATAAAGGATATCTACAATTAAGATCATGAGCTGGTCGTCGATGCCATTTACTCTTCTCGCAAATCTTTTCAAGTAATTTTTGTTACCATGTAATAATATTAAATCATTTATTTGTCAAGAAAATACTATCGCCAACAATTTATATGTTGTATATCGCTTAAAATTTTTAGTTTAGTGTTTAATTATATAGCTTTTATCTTTTATAATTTAAATAATTATAATTATGCTCAAAAATTAATATTGATAGAAGAAATTTTAAATTAAATTCCCGCGCAACGCGTTGGTTCACAATCTAGTGATTATACAAGGAGAGGGTAATGTAAGGTCTGTTACTATAGGCATGTTCACAAATATATCTAAATATCTAATACTATTTTAATTGGAAATATCAGCAATAAAAAAAGAAAATTCTCGTATCGAAATAAATGAAACTGCATGTTGTCTTCTGTAATTATCTTAAGACGTATGTAATGTAAATTTGTTAAGATTGTATAGTTTACAAAGTTTTGATATGTTTTGGGAACAAAGCCCAAATTTAGTCTTTAGCTAGTCAGGATTAAGATTGTATAGTTTACAAAGTTTTGATATGTTTTAGCTATTAAAGTTTTGTTAATGGAATTAACAAAAGGAGGTCTTTAATATATTGAATATATGTAACTTTTCATATGTATCGTTTCAATTAATAATATGAAAAAGAATTCTGACTTTCCAAAAATATTACCGCAAAGTCAAGATTTTTAAGAGATTATTGTTCGTTGTGGTTGCCATATCAATCAAATCATAGACTTTAGTTTCCCAAACAAAATCCACTATCTGGTTTGTTTTCCCGCCAAATTTTTTAAAATGATTTTAAAGGGTCTTTTAAAAGGTTTACAAGGTTTTTAAAGGGATTTACAAGAGTTTTTAAATGGTTTTTAAATGATTTGTAATGGTTTTTATAGGGGTTTAGAAGCTTACAAAGGTTGGAGAGTTAAATAAACAAAATTGGAGAGTTCCTGTTGGGATTGCGAAAGAAGACCATCTCATTAATATGTGTTTTGAGTAACTCGTATGATTACAATTACATATGTGTACATTTTCAATGATTGGATTAAAAAGCAGGAAATGTATTCCAAACAAGTTTGCTCAGATACTCTGTTTTCTACAACACATGTTAAGGGAAAAAAGAAACAGAGTGGAGTTGTTGATTTCATCATACATTGAACTTCTATAGAAATCTCACCAAAACTCATAACGGAAGAAGACACCGAACAAATATGTGAAAAACAAACTCGCAAATTTCACAATTCCGAAAATACGAATTTTGTACGAGTCTTCGATCGATTGATGCCACTATCAGAAACAGAATAACTACCTACAGAGATGCAAATCCTTCCATTGCTTCGCTCATGCTTCCACTTTGGTTCTCCTCTTCATAATCCTTTGACAAACGACTGTTACTTTTTTTTCTTTTGGTTAAAAGGTCAAGTTTTTATGTAAATAATATTGTTATGGTAACATAATCTGTCAGCATTAAAAACATAATCTGTTAGCATTAAAAACTGTAGATATATTTCCCATTTCTGTAGATATTTTTGACCAAAAAAAAAAAGTTTTCCTTCTGTATAAATAATCACACATAATTTTCTAAAATTTAGAACACAAAAACAAAACAAAAATGGTTTCAAACGTCAAAAATCGTTTGTTATTAGTGATTTTACTTGGTGTTGTCGTTCTTTCATCATCTACAAGGTTTAGTAAGAAGGTTACAAGTAGCCAAATCAACACCATCTGCACATATAGTGGACTTGATGCTTCATTCTGCTTTAAGTTGTTGAAATCGTCCCCAAAAATTGCAGCATTGGATCCTGCTGGCCTTGTCAAATATTTAGTCAACTACGATTCTCCAAAACATTTAGATATGCTGAAGCAATTCCAGTCGCTCTTCAACAGCACAACCGATCGCAGCGCTAAAGGTTCCTATCAGGTATGCGTAGACACGTTTGACAAAGCTACTAGTTGTCGTGTGACGCCCTCGCAGATTTGGGATATAAGGACTATTTCGGACTTCAAGAGGACGTTCAATGTATAAAAGACATGTCGGATGAGTGTGAAATGGAGCTGTCAACTTTCAAACCTAACCCACAACTCGTCAAACAAGTTTCTAATGTCAAAAAACTTTCTCATATAATTATGGTTACCGTGCAATCTTTTCTGCAAAAATAAGAAGAAAAAAAACGTTTTATCTAAGTTTCGGGATTGTGTTATTGAAAACAAAGTTATTTTAGTTTCGGTACCGTACCAAGTCCAGTTTGTCTCTTTGTTCTTTTCTCCACCGTCAAAGCCAAAGCTTAATACTTGTGTATCGCCTGAGAAATATGACTTCTCCGGGAAAATCTCCGAGATCCGACCGGAAATCACCGGAGGTTGTGACCGTGCAGCCGTCTTCTCCCAGATTCCCTATCGGCACACCTACTGCTGGAGCAAAACGTAAGATCGGGATCGCAGGAGACCTCATACAGTGGCTGAGGAAGAGGGAGACAAGGATGAGTACCATGATGCTCCGGATAAGCAGCAGCATCAAGGTTGACTTTGAATGTAGGTCAATTTCAGTTAACTTAGGAATACGTTTCTTTTGGCTTAGGGTACAGAAATTGTGTCGTCATTGAAGAATGTTACGTATTATAAGGCAACAACATTACTATGCTCTGATAAAGATTTGACACCTTTAATACTACTTTCAGTCTTAAGGTTTTGTATAAGGAAATTTCAGACTTACACAACCACATTCAAATGTTCATTACAACATTACATAAAATATAAAATAATCATAGACCTAACTCGTATGGAACTCCAGTAGAGTTGATCCATAAATTTCCCTGAATAAGTTTTTCGACCGTAAAACTTGCAGCTTCACTCATATCAATAATTCTTTTATAACCTTTCCAGTTGACTCTTTTGCTTGTATCTGCTCCCGGGCCTGTGTTTCTGTATTCACCATAATACAGAGTTGTCAGTGTTACCAAATCCTTTACGTCCCATGGCAGCCAGCCAGCTGGATCAATGATTTTGTCCAAAAGACACTCCATGAATACAACTCTAGAAAATGCCCGCCATGGACGTCCCAAATACATCTTTACAGTTCCATTGGTTAGTCTAAGATCGGAACCTGCGGTTATGTTGCATCTCTGGAACGAAAACCCTGACTAATCAGACTTTTTCTCGCGAGATTGTGCGGTCAGAACATTGTTTTGTTGTTTAGCCGGTTTACGTGCCTCAATTTGGCAGTATTGAAAGACAGCCGTTGCGTGTCCGCAGATAAAATCCACTGTTCCTGTAATATGACATTCCCGATAAAATTGTCTACCTGAATAAGCATACAGAGAATCTTGGAATGCATCAATCTTGCAGCGATATACGACTACTCTTTCAGCGCTTATGCGGAGAGCCACTGCCGGCCCTTTTTGTGGCCCAGCGGTATTTTGAATGCACAAATCTTGTGCTATAAACCCAAATCCGTCGACACCTGCATAGGAATCTTAGTATTAGTAATCTTGTGCCATATAACTTTGTAACAAATAAAAGCATGAAACAAGTAATCATGTTATGAGAAGAAGCAGAGAAACGTTCAACAGAGGACAAAGTCATGGAGGTACAAGAGCGGGAGAATCCAAACGTGGAGGCGGACAAACTGGTGAAAATTAAAAAATCAGCTGAAAGGAAACCAAGGAGAATAGAAAACTGGTTGTCTGGTTCAATATTTGGCACTGGAGATTGAGTAGAAGGTATAGGAAAATTAGACATAATACTCAGGGTTCATATGTGGCTGCCAAAGACACATGTCACCACATGATCATCTAAGTAATTATGCAGAAGTGTCTTGAGGAAACATGTAAAGTTATTGTGGTAGATTAGACACAATCAATCAGTTTGAGAAGAGGGTTTTGGTTGCAAGATGACAAGTGTCTAAACTCTCACGACAAAAAAGACAGTGATGAAGAGTGTTACCAAGTGTCGCCGTGTCAAAACTCTTGGTGTCGTCGCTGTTCAAATTTCCGGTGAGAATTGTCAAGTCTTGTCCGTCGCCAATTATAGTTATATTGGATTTCTTAACCCCGACCCGAACCACTTCTCTGTACACTCTTCTTTTGACATATATTACAAATCGCTTCATACTGTTCTCCGGAGCAGCTGCAACTGCTCCGTTCACAGTGGTGAAGTGACCTGTGCCGTCCTTGGCAACAATGAAGTCGGCGCCTTTATCCTTAGGCACCTTCAAGAAAACAAGTGAAATACAATGAGCTAACCCGCGTTTTAAATATTATGTTATATGGAAAAAGTGACAAATATGAGAACAAAATCCAAGTTATTGGGCTTCAAATCTTTGTATTATAATAAAGGCCAGTTCATATAAGACTTTATTTTTGGGCCTTTTATTGTGGGCTAAATTTGCTTTTTCTAATAAAATTCAAACAAACATTTTTCTAAACAAAAAAATAATCAGGGAAAAATAATGGGAATTTTATATTATCTACTACACAATGGTGGGACCCTTACGTAAAATATCACATTTCACAATTTTTTTCCCATATACCACATTGTTGTGGTAGTGATAAGATATTTGGACAATTTTACCCTTCATTTAATGGTAGAAGAAAAATTTGTTTACAACAAATTAACAATATAATCATGGATTTTGTCTATCACAAATATTACTATAATGATTATAATTTATTTGTTTTCCTATTTTATATTAGTTATTATTAATAAGAGTTGAGATTCAGTTATCATTATTAATAGTTGGCATAGATATGTCCCTAATTTACAGTATATTTGATTGTCTCATAAATATGTTTTTATTTGTATGTGGAGACAAAATAATAAAATATTAAAGAAAATATGTTTATAGACGATCTAAGAATCACATACTATATAAGAACAATGGACAAAAACACATAATTATCATGGACAAAAATATATCGTGGACAAAAATATATACCAAAACTATATTTACATCCTTTCCATCATTGATATCATTTTCAGAAACTATCTTTGCTTACCTATACAAACAATAGACAAGAGTTATTATTGAAAATATTTTCATAAACTCATTGTTATACAATTGATAATTTTTATAGACAATATGTCGATCAAAAATTAATTCTTATGGTGGACATATGATTTATATATATTTTCTCGTGGACAAATTTCTAGATCTGGTTCTCATCTTCTTTTTCACATATTTCTATCCAATGGATTTTAAATAAAAACAAACTTATTAATCAAATCGGTTTGAATCATAAAACATAAGAAGAATAGATACTTACCAAGTTGAAAGAAGATCTTGAGAAGAGGGGGAATAAGGAGAACTCCATCGATTTTGGTCAATCTACGTTGATAAATGGAGGGCGGCGGAATCATGTGAAATCGATTTGATTTGATTGTGAGGAAGAACAAAAAATGGTAAATTTTAAAAAATTAGCAGAGATAAAATGGAGGTTTTGTTGGAAAGTGAGAGAGAAGTTGAGTTAGCAAGAGAAAGAGAGGACAATGAGGTTTTTTGGTTTTGTTGGTGTCGTGGAGTTTGGGAGAGAAATGAGAGATGATAAGGTATAGGGTAAAATAGTCTTTTTCTCTTTATGAAAGTGGTAGTGTAGAAAAGATTTTTAAAATGTGGTAGATTTCAAAAGAAAAAAATGAAATGTGGTAGTTTCTTTAAAATTCCCAAAAATAATTTTAACTGGAGAAATAAACCAACTTTTCAAAGAACATGGTCCGTCGGAAGTAACAAACCAAAGCTCAGAGCTAATTGGTAAAGTTGATAACTTTACTTTTTTCTTCTCATATTTCAACAGTTTTAGTGAACCGAAGACAAACACGGAAATAATTTTTTGGCTGATGAGAGTATTCAAAATTCTGATTCTAATCATCAAATTCGAAAATAGTTATAAAAAAAAAAGAATCATAAAAAAGGGCAACTTTCAAGGTAGGCTGAAATCGAATGAAACCCTAAGTTGAAAAGGAGAGAAACTAGGAAGACATCTCCCTCCGGTTTTGAACAATAACGATGAAATCGGATCATTTCAGATCTCGAAGCGTCGGTGTTTAAAGGAAGCAGATTCTTGTTGAAACACCGGAGAGGAAGAAAATAAAGAATTTAACGGAGACTTAACAGTTTTTTTTTTGTTTTCGAAACAGACTTTCTATTAAAAATGCAGAAAAGGATAACAATACAAAAGCCCAGCCCGACTTTAGTAGATAGTTTATGGCTATAGTTAAAATAAAAGGCCTTAAAGGCCTAAACTCAATAAGCAAGGAGACACATCAAGTAGATCTTAGGTTGAACCATAGAGAGAAAGTCGTAGGTGATGGAATAGAGAGAAAGTCGTAGGCGAACGGAGACTTAACAGTTAGCTTATAGATTATTATTAAATTAACTTTTGACTAATTTATGGGCTCTATTTGCAAAGTCAATTACAACTTGACCGTATTAATTTGTTTTGCAAACACTAAACAGCAACAACAAAAAGTCAAAAATTAGTATATTCGAAGCTTTTCTCTGCTAATTAGAAGGATACAAAAAATTACTTTGATCATTTCTTATTGTTGTCCATATATATATATATTATTATTTGCCATGGGAATATAAAGCTAGAATTTAATTAGATATAAACAAACGTGTAGAGAAAAAATATTTTAAATCAGATTATCGATCGGTGTTGGTAATTTAAATTCTTTTAAAAATGTATATTTGCAAAGATGTAATATATATGTCATCGAAAGTTCCAGTTTTTTTTGTTACACATTCAAAACAAAATATCCGTGGTTCAATAAGCTTCAATCATAACAAAAAAAAAAACTTAATTATATATATAATTACACAATTTTTTTTTTTTTGATAATTATATAATTTGATAATTACACAATTTGTTTACAAGTTACCTGATCGAGGGAGAGTGCTGGAGCCACGAGTAGAAAAATCAAACTTAGAAGTTGCATCTTGGTAAAAGAACCCATTGTTGAAGCTTCAAGACTTGGAGATTTCTCTTAATTTGAAGAAGATGAGTTTTTTTTTTTTTTTTTTTTGGTTAAATGAAGAAGATGATCAATGCTTTTGGAAGAAGATGAGATAGTTATACATACTCAACTAAACTAAGCTTCAGAATATATATAGAGATTTACGGAAATTGTATTTACAGCTAGCGCTAATGGAACGTCTATACATCTATCTGCATGCATGCACTAATAAGGAATATTAGACCTGCTATTGACAGTTTCTGTTTTTGTGATATGTGACTAAATTATACGTGACGACAATTTTTTCTCATATGCGTTTGTATATGCAACCTACAATATACAGATAACGATATTTATTATCAATAATCAAATCAGAGTATCAGACACATGAAAACAAACTGTTTAATTTGTATAAATAAATATATGAAATATTAATGAAAAGAGTGCATCAATATATAGAAAGAGTGAAACAAAAGAACCAACAAATATGGCTTTTGTATGATTGTTAGAATAAGAAATGTGCGTCTGGATTACTCATATAAATGACTTATTGGTGGATGATCCATTAATGCAAATGTTATATACGATGAAAGTTTATAATACATTGAATTAAGATGGAATCTTAAGAAAGATGGTCCATTAAGAAATACAATTTACACCAATTAATCTGGCTGCTGGATATATGTGATCGATCATAATGTTCACCCACTGCTAATTAAAGGAGTCATCATCAATTTCACGCTAATTTAATATTTTTCTTCTGACTTTTGGCATAAGTTACCCAGTTCTGTTGCGTTGAAACAAAAATGTCATTGTCAAGTTGACTTTGAATTTACCATAATCCTTTAAATTTATTTTACTTATGACCCTTTTTTTTATATATCATTTCATTACTAGCTATTACAGTATAGTTTAACAGAACAGTTAGGAGTTAGGACTCATCATTGTACACGTAGCTAGTCGTCCTAAACTAGCCATAGTCCCATAGTCCTCTTTCTTTGTTATTAAATTCACTGTTTGGTGTACATATTATAAACATTAGCGTTACACTAGATAATGATAATAAAGAGAATTTTATTCAGCAAGAGTATATATACTACAGTATCTTCTATGTGCCTAATTGATGATTACTAGAGAGAAGACCCGTGCGTTGCGTGGGATTGTTCGCTATGAATTTTTCCTTCATTATTATTATATTTGGTATTATATTTTTAAAATAACCAGTTGGTTATATTAATCTTATGAGTTCTACCACAATATATACAAAAAGTGAATATATAAGCTCTGCATACTAAAAGGCTAATATTTTTGACAAAATGTATATGCTACATATTAGTTTTTATTACCACCAAATTGTGCTCCATAAATGCCATGTATGAAGTCCAACCCTCTAAAAAATGTGATTTACCAAAAACTAGGAAATAAAAAGTTGAAGAAATCATACAATCATTAATTTTAAAATATAATACCAAATAAACAATAATTAAATAAAAAATCATAGCGAACTATCCACATCAGCATTTTTTCTAATTTTTGTTTCAAGCCCAACAAATAATCTAAACCCATATATTTTGTTTATCATTCTATTGTCTTTTACCCCGTTAGTTTGTAATTTAAGCCCCAATACTTTTATATCCAAATTGGGTTTACTTTATATAACACTGAAAGGAACACATTGTTTAGCCCAGTATAATATAAGCCTAAATAAGTTAATAGGTTATTTCTTCTACGGATTTCTGTCGTTTCTACTTCAGCTTATCAGAATTCAGAAACTCAGTCTCTTTTTGATTTAATAATCGCTCATGAGATTCTTGCATTTCAAATCTCCACGACTAAAGTACTTAAATGCGTAAGTTAATTCTAACATATATCAACAAATTCTATACTCCATTCAATTGCTTCTTATCCCCAACTAAGTTTCGGTGATTTTACATTTATTTTGATAGTATAGGCGTTACAGTTCAGTTCGAAAATGTTTAGCATATCCTCTTAGCAATTTCCTCACTTCCTAACATTCATTTAGTGCATAATATGTTATTTAGAATTAATAATTCATTTAGTGCATAATAAAAATAATTTGTTTTATAATAATTAGTAAATTATTTTATTATGAAATTTGTTATTTATAAATAATAAAAAATTAAAGATAAAGAAAAAAGAAATTACATAATGTTAACATATAATTTCTTTTCATGGTAATAAATAAATAAATAAAAATAAAAATATGTAAAATAAATTAAATTTAAAATAGTAAAACCAATACTATGAGAATTTTATTAGTAATAATAAATTCAAACTCTAAACAACAACAAAATTTAAAATAATCATACTTTTGGAATTTTAAATGTGGTAATGTGTTTTAAAATTTAAGTAAATTTCAAATGCATGGTAGAATAATACAAATTGTTCATAATTTTACTTTCAGAATTTTAAAGAGGAAAAATAAATAATTTTAAAGTGAAACATAAGTTCTACAAAAATATTACATATATTTATTTATTATTAAATTTTAAATAAATAAAAAGATTATTAAACTCAATTTAAAATACTCTAGCACGAAAATATTTGAAAGGTCACACTTTATGCAGTGAAATTCTGTTAAAAATATAAAAATTATTAAAACATTATTATATGCTTTTAACCCAAAATGGACTATTATTAAGGAATAAACTGTTATGATATGTCTTAAAAGTCAACTCACACTTCAATATATATTATATAAGAGTTTATAGAAGATGGAAATAAACTAGATGTCGAGAGGTAACGAGTACATCGTAGAAGATCACAAAAGAATTAGTAGTTAAAAGCGATTGAGTATAAATGAATATAACTTAAAAAGATAATGATATGACTAAATTTTGAAATATTTGAGATATCATTTATTGTGTGAAATGAATTGAGTTTTTTTAAAAAACTCATGACATACTACTAGATTCAGAGTCGGACTTAACTGTTAAGATAAGATAGACACATTCATAACTTGGTCGAGAGTTCTCTTTTACTACATTGCACTTTTCCGATGGATAAAGCAAGTTTGATGATATTATATATGTATCTTTACACTTAATGATGTATATGAGGCTCGGTAAATTGGTGTTATATATAGAACGGTGTTATATTTGTATCAACATCTATCATAAGGGATATCTACAATTAAGATCATGAGCAGGTCGTCGATGCCATTTACTCTTCTCGCAAATCTTTTCAAGTAATTTTTGTTACCATGTAATAATATTAAATTATTTATTTGTCAAGAAAATACTATCGCCAACAATCTATATGTTGTATATCGCTTAAAATTTTTAGTTTAATGTTTAATTATATAGCTTTTATATTATTTTATTTATAATATAAATATCTAATACTATTTTAATTGGAAATATCTAAATATCTAATACTATTTTAATTGGAAATATCAGCATTAAAAAAAAAAAAAAAATTCTCGTATCGAAATAAATGAAACTGCATGTTGTCTTCTGTAATTATCTTAAGACGTATGTAATATAAATTTGTTAAGATTGTATAGTTTACAAAGTTTTGATATGTTTTGGGAACAAAGCCCAAATTTAGTCTTTAGCTAGTTTTGTTAATCTTGTGTAGTATTCCTGAGTTCTAAAAAAGCTGTATAGGCGGTCGCCTAGGCCTCGTCTAGGTGCTAGGCGCTCGGTCGACGCCTAGACGAACGCCTAGACCGCCTATAATTATATAGATTCTATTTTTATAAATTTAACTAAATATATTTAAAATTTTATGTTTTACATCTATATATATATAGTTATAAATGTTATATGTTTGTTGATAGAAATTTTAAAAAAAAATTCTCATATTTGTTTATAATTTATTATTTTTATTTTTCGAACATATAGTTTTATATTATTTTATTTATAATATTATATTATATATGTTTTATGTTGTAAACGTCTAAAACGCCTAGAATCGTCTAGGCTCCGACTAAGCGTTTTAGGCGCCAGGCGTTGGGTTACCGCCTAAATAACGCCTAGCGCTTCCTTGAACATTAGTCATGGTTGTCTTGTAAGTTGTAGGTGAAGGCCAAAGATCATAGCCATGGACCGATTCAATAGCTAAATTTGTACACACTAAGTATTTTCAATCTCGTCTCCAGTGCATCTTTGCTTTCAAAACTTTTGACCAACGGCAAGATCAATAGCACCCATTTCATATTACTGTAACTAAACTCCATCCCATGACCAGGAATATTTCAGCCGATGGCAATGTTTCTTGTTTTCTAACAAAACCCTCAAAAGCTTTTCCTTACTCTTCTTTAACATCTTGTGAAAATTTGGAATATAGACAATAGCTTCATCCCCTAATTTTGTAACATCACTATAATACTAGATTTATAAGGAGATAAAACAAATAAACATACCACACGATGCACTTATAAGGATGGAAGGCTTCGATTACAAATATTTAGTTATAATTACTTTAGAATCCTCTTCTTTTTTACTTCACCAATATCGACAATGCAGCTATAGATATCTAACACAGAACAAAAATTCAATCTTATAACTAAATACTCTTAGTAATCAGGATTAAACCATGTAACTATTGATAAGAATTCAGAATTTAGAGCACTAACCATATGATTTGTTTGATGGAAGCAACTCTCTAGCAACATGGTTGAAATCTTCAAACATGTAGTAGTTTCAGTCTTCTCAGTTACTTTGATCTGGTAAGGATGACTGGTATTCCTCTGCTTCAAAATCAGACTAATGAGTTTAAAGTATCTTAAATCATACCACTCACCATCATAGATGTGTCGTGGTAATTCAGGATTCTTGATACCAGGAGCTATTGTCATCTCAATTCTATCACCCTAAGAAAATGGTTCGTTCCATTAATTAAACCTAATCCAATAACTAATCTGCTAGTATAAGAGTAATCGTGACTTAAAAAATAAATTACCTGAACATCAGCGACGACAAAAACCCTCTTTGTAAAAAAATCAGAAGTATGCCAAGTTCTCAAATCGTTGACCCTTATGATCCAATCACTCTTTCTTGGAGTTAAATCGGAGATGTAATCGGTTAGCACGGTGTTAATCTTTTTTTTTTGAATAGAAAACGTTTTCAGAGGTTAGGGTAAAGATCTTTCGTCTTCTTTAAAGTTTTGTTAATGGAAGTAACAAAAGGAGGTCTTTAATATATTGAAT
The DNA here is from genome assembly GCF_000375325.1 of Capsella rubella. Classification (NCBI taxonomy): domain Eukaryota; kingdom Viridiplantae; phylum Streptophyta; class Magnoliopsida; order Brassicales; family Brassicaceae; genus Capsella; species Capsella rubella. Next base: position 13,500,453 of record NW_006238917.1, on the reverse strand, counting down.
ATATGTAACTTTTCATATGTATTGTTTCAATTAGTAATAGAAAAAGAATTCTGACTTTCCAAAAATATTACCGCAAAGTCAAGATTTTTAAGAGATTATCGTTCGTTGTGGTTGCCATATCAATCAAATCATAGACTTTAGTTTCCCAAACAAAATCCACTATTTGGTCTGTTTTCCCGCCAAATTTTTTAAAATGATTTTTAAAGAGTCTTTTAAAGGGTTTACAAGGGTTTTTAAAGGGATTTACAAGAGTTTTTAAATGGTTTTTAAATGATTTGTAATGGTTTTTATAGGGGTTTAGAAGCTTACAAAGGTTTTTAATGGTTTTTAAATTGTTTACAATGGTTTTTATAAGTTTTTATAAGTTTATAACAGTTTTAAAAGGATTTACAAGGATTTTCAAAAGATTTTAAAAGGATTTACAAGGATTTTCAAAAGATTTTAAAAATTTACAAGGATTTTTAAAGGTTTTTTAAAAGGATTTACAAGTATTTTTAAAAGGATTTACAAGTGTTTTTAAAAGCATACAAGGATTTAAAAATGGATTTACAAGGATTTTGAAAGATATTTACAAAGAATTAAAAATAGTTTAAAAGATTTACAAGGGTTTTTAATGGGGTTTAGAAGTTTACAAAGGTTTTTAAAGGGTTTACAAAAGTTTTTAAAGGTATTAAAAGTTCTTTAAAATGGTTTTTAAGGATTTACAAGAGTTTTTAAAGGCTTTTAAAAGTTTACAAAAGTTTTGTAACACCCCGACCGTCATCTCTCTAGTGGACCCCATGTTCACCACTAGCCCATGGGCCCACCATTCTTAATGGGCCTCACATCCTCTCACTAGGCCCATGAGCCCATTAATACCCGATGGCTGGTTAGCTACGCCCGGAGGCGTAAAGACTTATATACCGACCCTAGAAATCACCACATGATCTTTCCCTGTCTTTTGGCCTCACTCACACAGTTCCGACAACCACTTCCAGGAAGGTCACCCATCCTTTGACTACTTCAGCATAAGCACGCTTAACTGTGGAGTTCTCTCAGGACCCTTGACCGAAAAGATAAGTGCACTTTGGTGGCATAGGTGGCCAAATCAAATCATTTAAACATCTCCGCAACCGGGGTCTCACAATTCTCCCCCATTAACAAATCGCAACGTCCTCGTTGCGCACAACGATCGTCACCCCCTGACAGTGTGAGCCCACCACTCCACACTTGTCTGGCTTTGGCTCTGATACCACTTGTAACACCCCGACCGCCATCTCTCTACTAGGCCTCATGTTCACCACCAGCCCATGGGCCCACCTTTCTTAATGTGCCTCACGTCCTCTCATTAGGCCCATGAGCCCATTAATACCTGACGGCCGGTTAGCTATGTCCGGGAGGCTTAAAGACTTGTTTACCGACCCTATAAATCACCACATGATCTTTCCCTGTGTTTTGGCCTCACTCACACAGTTCCGACAACCACTTCTCGGAAGGTCACCCATCCTTTGACTACTCCAGCATAAGCACGCTTAACTGTGGAGTTCTCTCAGGACCCTTGACCAAAAAGTTAAGTGCACTTTGGTGACATAGGTGGTCAAATCAATTCATTTAAACATCTCCGCAACCGGTGTCTCACAAGTTTTTATTAAATGATTTATCACGGTTATAAGGGGTTTAAAGGGATTTACAAGTGTTTATAAATGTTATAAAATGATTTACAATGGTTTTAACAGGTTTACTTAAGTTTTGAAAGGTTTTGGATGACTTTTAAAAGATTTACAAGGGGTTTTAAAGGATTTTTGAGGGATTTAAAAATATTTACATGGTTTTTCAAAAAGTTTTTTAAGGAATTGCGAAAAAAATTTGGCGGAAAAATTTTTGTTGGAAATTTTTGGCGGGAAATTTGTTGTCAAATTTTTTTGGCGGGAAATTTTTTGGTAGGAATATTCTTTTTGCTGTAAAGAATATTATTTTCTTCATCATGGGTTATAATAAATGAGGGTAATTTATTCATTTTGTACATTGAAGAGGGTATTTTTGAAAATGGACACCTAAAGAGGGTACTTGTAGAAAATGTATCATAAAAATATTAGTTGTGCAAATCCCCCTTAATTATTGAACCGTACCACATTATTAAAACCATTTTTTAAACATTAACTATATTCGGACCCGCACGTACGTGCGGGGATTTATTGCAAAACTAAGTTTGCTATCCAATTTTTAATATCATACATATATGCATAGTTATATATGTTAACGTATCTTTTAGATATAATTATTTGGTATAACATTTTAATTTAAAATTATATTGGTTTAGTTTCATTTGATTGTGAATGTTTTAAATGATAATGGTTTCACCATAAAATCCGAAACGAATGTAAATCAAATTAGTGACTGGTTAAGTTTGTATTAAACTTGTGAACTGTCAAACCAGAGAAAACAACGTCAATGCTTATAGTTATAACCCTATTCAACGTTAATTGCTTTAATTTTCGAGATTTTTCTTCTTAATCTTTTAAGCACAACATCGACCTGTTTTATAAATGTTCATAACATAATTTAAGATAATTACCTTCAATTAGACAAAATATATTATAGATGAAATTATCTATATTAACATTTTTGAAGTACCTTTTGTGTTCTACCCTTTTATTTTATGATATTTTTATAATTAACCTCTTGCCATTTGATTAAATAGAAAAAGTTTAAGATAAATTTTGTAATTAAATCATAATAAAATTGCAAAATTAGAAATCAATATTTGTTACATTTAACAAATTTCCTAAAATATCTCCCTAATAAATCAAATATTTCTCCAACATCTTTAAATGATCTTATTTGTTTTTAAATTTATATTATTACATAAACATATCGATGATAAAAATATAACTTTTTTTTGCATTTGTTGCAATTTGAATTTATAGAAACGGATGTATATTACTCAAACAATACAAAAATGGATGTACTAAAATATTATTGATAATTATGTAGCACGGGTCATGTGATGGAACGGGATATTTACATAATTATGATTATTGATATTTTTACGGGTTGTCTACGTATAACTCACAAAATATTTTAATATGAAATTATACTATGTAAACGAATATCATGTCAATATCATTTCATTATTTTAAATACTATACTTATTTATTTAATTTGATCAAATTACGATTGTATAAAAAATAAATTATCATATAATATTTTACGGGTTAAATCATAGAATTAACAATCAAAATATAGTTGTACATTCTTATATACCAAACAAAATTAATAAAAAGAATACATTTTAGGAATGTCGTCCCGCGGTGTACCGCGGTTTAAAATCTAGTATACAATGGTTATTGATAAACCACAAAAAGTTGCTTATCCAAACCCAATATAGTTAAGTACCACTCTTTGAACACAATATTTACGGTCATGTTATCCCAAGAATATACCTATTATAGTTTAAATTTCTCACATGAGCTATTAGAAGACAACTTTATAGGATTTTCCAACCATACTTGAAACCCTACATAAAGAAATTGAAAATATTAGTTTATTTTAATAAAATTTAACAAATACCGAAAGTTTATAAAAAAGAGATTAAATAGAATATCTGAAAATAGAACAACCTAGTATATAAAGATTTAACAAAGAACAAATGTAAATTTTAAGTGCTATAAACAAATTCTCAAAAATGAGATTTCTGTTTTGGGTGATGAATAGTTTTTGACTATTTGAGTTTGGGATTATCAGTGAACTGTCTTATTTGTAGATACATTTAGTCGGTTGTGGTATTCATTGGTTTGTCAAGTTTTGGTAAGAATTAATATATTAGAATTTGTAAGAGATTTTATTATTTTTAATTAATATGTTAATTATGAAATGCAGGAAATTTTTTGATATATGATTAGACCTACATTTTAGGAAATATATAATTTAAAAAATATACAAAATAAGGGTTTGCAAAGATTTAAATATTTATTATTTATAAATAATATTGGCAAATAAAATGATCAATCGAGATTAGAATTCGGTTCTATATGTGTTTTGGTTCAATAATGTTTTTTATGGACCTGTTACCATAAAGATTAGTTATGCACGGAACTACATTTTAGGAAAAAACATTTTATTGATTAAACTATTCAATTTCTAAATAATGTACTGATTAAATATTTGTAATTTAATTTTGCTATTAGCAAAAGTTATTATCTAAAATAGAAATTAGAAATATTTTTGGAATTTATAAGCTATATTTTAAAATATAGTACTAATTTTATTTTAAATTTTTATCATAATTTATTAACATCTAACAATCTATATTTTAGGAACAAACATTTAATGGGTTTAGATATTTTTATAATTCTGATACCTTAATAGACGTTCTAATCTTTTTTCAAAAATTAAGTTAATTTATTCTATTTTTTATAACTAAAGTGATATGTTTTACACCTTTTAATTGTATACACCATGCTCATCTTATACAAAATGCTTTTAATTTTGCTATTAGTAGAAGTTATTATCTAAAATGAAAATTAGAAATATTTTCGGAATTCATAAGCTATACTTTAAAATCAATATTTAATGGTTTATATAATTTAATTATCCAATTACCTAAAATTACGTACTAATTTTATTTTAAATTTTTATCATAATTTATTAACATCTAACAATCTATATTTTAGGAACAAACATTTAATGGGTTTAGATTTTTTTTTATAATTCAGTTACTTTAATAAACGTTCTAATCTTTTTTCAAAAATCAAGTTAAGTTATTCTATTTGTTATAATTAAAGTGATATGTTTTACACCTTTTAATTGTATACACCATCAAATTAAACACAAATACATGTATAAAACCATATTTATATGCACTTTGTTTATGAGCCATGTCCCTTGCGCGATTTTGAATAATGTGCAGGCATGTGACCTATATGTATGGATCCTGTTTGTCCTGCTCACAATAAAAGAGATTGATTTCTTCATCAATAAATTTTTAACAATTAAATAAAAAATATATTGTAACTGATTGGTTTATACATCTCAATGTCTCAGGATTCCAAATAGATAACAAAAATTGCAAATGATTTAATAATCATTATGTATAATGTTATGGCGCATAAGAAAATACTTTTTTCAGTAGGATATTAAATTTATTTTCTATTTAAGAACAAAAATTAATTTAAACTAAAAATTAAGTATATGGGTTCGATAAAGATTTTTATAATACTTTTCCTTTTTTCCTTCAACTTTTGTAAATATATAGATATATATATTTTATATAAATACCAAAAGAAAAAGAAGACAAATAAGGTTGTGTACATTTAGGGTTCTAAGTTCTATCACATTTAGGATTTTCTTAGAAGCATGTTGTTAACAAAACACTTGAACATAGAAAAGTAAAGTAAAGTATATTACCTCTAAATGTATTGAAGCATTACATAAATCAGTTGCAAGTACCAAATATAATATATGATATTGATTTTTAAAAACTCATTAAAATTTTTAATAGAAATACAAGAAAGAAAGAAAAAAAATGAAAGTGAGTGTAAATAATAGTTTTTAGGGAAAAAAAGCTTAAAAATTCGCCATCTATTATTTTTTGGACGTTTAATACATGTACTTGTTCAATTGGACTGAAAAACTTTGTTTATTTAACTTTGTTATAAAAAGTCTTCTATATTTCACTTTTGGTAATTTCCTATCTCAAACCAAAAATATAATTCCAATTTTACCCCTACCATCGAATTAATTATTAATGTTTAAATAATGTAGTAGTTTTAAAAACTTTTATTTGATAAAAAATAAATTTTAACTCAAAATTAATTTTATTGATATTATGTTTACTATTATTATTTTATTTATAAATATAAAATAAAAAATAGAAAAAAAATCTAATCAATTTATAATAGTTTAACAAAAATATAGATACAAAAAAAATATTAAACAATTTTTAATCAATTTTGCTTACAACTTAATAAATCTATATCCATTACAAATCATTTTAGGATATTTTAAATCAGTTTTTCTTACAAATTTTATATTCTCCAAGAATACTAAAGTAATCTTTGTATTTTAAGATTTTCTTTTTCTTTTTATTTATTTTATAACTAGATAGTAGTAGTAAAACAAAAGGGAAATTGTCAAAGTTAACACTAAAATAAGTATTTTCCCAAAAATACCATTATAATTTTTATACCAAAATATAATTATAACTTTTATTTTTCAAAAATACTACTAAAATACGTTTTCTTCCAAAAATACCGCATGTAAATGATTATATTATACATCCAATCACCTCAGAATTCAAAAAACCCAGAAACAATTGCAAACGATTTAAAAATCATGATGTGCAATATAATACAAGGGAAGTGTTTTCAATATTATGTTAAATTTATTTTCTCTCTAACAACCAACAAAATAATGTAATTTTTTTAAAAGTATATGGTACAAAATATAACTAAAAAAGATAACAAAAAAATTTATGTACATTTTGGGATTAGAATTTTTCAAATCAGTGTCAATTTATCTCTTTTTTTTTTAAAATGCATTTTTAAATGGTGAGTTAAATCATAAAATTCGAGAAATGAAAACAGAATTAGTAAGTTCTTAACAACAAAAGAACAACAAAAGACTCGAATGTAAAAAAGAACTTATATATGGAAAATTTACATATTTAAATTATTTGTAAGTATAAAAAATATATGTGATATGAAATTTAGAAACTTTACACAACCTTTTAGAAAGAAATTAACTCAGATGAAAAGAAAGAAAGAAAACTATGAAAATGAGTGTAAATACTTACATTGACAAAAAAAGAAAAACTAAATGTGTTTTCTTTGTAGCCATTTAGTCCAGTTTGTCCCAATACCATAGCAAAAACCCCATCTCATGATATATCTAGAAGTAAACAAAGCATCAATAATATACAAACTCATCAAATACTTTTCCACTCTATTGTGCTTTTACATTATTGCTCTAGAACTTGTCTCCTCCATGCGAAGACTCATAAGTCATGATAGAGATATTTTGGTATACAAAGTCCTCATTTCTCCAATAATAAATTCATATAAAATTGCAATTACAAAAGGTATAACTATAAATGAGTAATAATATATAAATATAACTATTAAATTGTGTAATCAACGATCAATTTTTTGGCACTAGTAAATGGATTCTGAACCACTTGTATCAATATATGAGCTCTTTTTAAAAAAGAACTAATACCTCCAAAAATATGTTCAATACCTCCAAAAATATGTTCTAATACCTTCAAAAATATGTTCACAACTAGCTAATGATTTTTTTTTTCCGACTAGCTGTTAAAATAGTGTTAGCTAAGACTTAAAACTTATAACAAACGTATGAAGGGAGATTCCATCATATTTAGAGGTAATATATATTTTTTTCTCTTGAATCTATGTTTAGAAATTCAAACATATATTTAAACATTTATTAATTTGTCATTCAGTGGCTATTCCAGAGGACGAGGACAAGGAAGGAATGGTGGAAGGGATTTATTATAAATCACATGTTTTCGCTGTGATAAGCTAGGCCACTACGCTTCATCTTGTCCTGATCGCTTGCTCAAGTTACAAGAGGCACAAGAGAATGAGAAGACAGATAACAACGATACACAAGCAGCGGACGAACTCATGATGCATGAAGCGGTTCACTTGAATGAGAAACATTGCGTGCCCAGCAAGTTTGAAACAAGTCTTGATGAAGAAAACGTGTGGTACCTTGATAATGGGGCGAGCAATCATATGACCGGAGATTGGCGATATTTTGACTCTCCAGACAGCTCAATCACCGGAAAAGTAAGATTTGGAGACGATTCAAGAGTTGATATCAAAGGAAAAGGAACGATTGCTTTTGTTGATTTGAATGGAGTTTCAAGAATGCTTACATATGTATATTCATACCCGATCTTAAGAGCAACATTGTGAGTCTTGGACAAGCTACGGAGTCCGGGTGTGATATACAACTAAAAGGAGAGTATTTGACTATGTATGATCACGATGGAAAGCAACTTGTGAAGGCACAAAGAAGCAAGAATCGATTGTATAAAGTTAGAATGATGCTCAGGGAAAATGCTTGCTTATATTTAACAAGCATGACTGAGACAAGTCGATGGCATGCTCGCATGGGTCATGTGAATCTTGTCACCTTGAAGTCAATGCTAGATAAGGAACTGGTGTTAGGATCTCCAACCATTGTTATTGAGAAAGAAATTTGTAGTTCATGTTTGCTTGGAAAGCAAACTCGTCAAGTTTTCCCACAAGCAACCACATATCGAGCAACAAAACTTCTTGAGCTCATCCATGGAGACTTATGCGTTCCAATAACACCAAATACGAGTGCTGGAAATAGATATATATTTTTGTTCATTAACGACCATTCCCGCTACATGTGGACTATTCTACTCAAGGAGAAAGGAGAAGCATTTTGCAAGTTCAAGATTTTTAAAACCATGGTGGAGAAGGAATCGGGAGAAAAGATACAAACTATTAGGACAGATCGTGGAGGAGAGTTTGTTTGTTTAGAGTTTAATACCTTTTGTGAAGACCATGGTATTAGGCGTCACTTGACTGCTCCTTACACCCCGCAGCAAAATGGCGTAGTAGAAAGACGCAACAGAACTTTATTGGAGATGACAAGGAGTATGCTAAAGCATAGGCATCTACCAAACTATCTATGGGGAGAAGCTATCAGACACTCCACTTATCTTTTGAATAGAGTGTTGACAAGAGCACTTAAAGATCAAACTTCATATGACTGTTTTCGAGGAAAGAAGCCGGATATTGAGCACATCCGGATTTTTGGTTACATTGCTTCTGCAAAAGTTGATAAACCACATCTCAAGAAGCTAGATGATCGAACACGCATACTTATTCATCTAGGAACATAACCGGGATCAAAGGCATACCGCTTACTTGACCCTAAAGCAAGAAGAATTGCTGTTAGCCGTGACGTGGTGTTTGACGAATCTAAAGGATGGGAATGGAAACACGAAGATTCAACAAGGGATGGAGATGGAAGCTTTACTATCACGTTCACTGAAACTGGGAATCACGGTCTTAGATACATAGAAGGAACAAGAGATCTTGATGACCATAACGACATGAAAACAGGGGAGGAAGATGAAGGTCTTGATATGGAAGATGATGATCACGATGACGAGGAACACAATGACGAAGCCGAGTCGAGTAACACATTGTCACCGATGTTAAGAAGATCGCAAAGAGAGCGAAGAATGCCAAATTATCTCAATGATTACTTGTTACTCGCTGAGAAAGAAGGAGAACTATTGTTGCTTTCTCTTAATAATAAGCCTAGGAATTTTGCTGAAGCAAGAGACTCTAAGGAGTGGACACAAGCCTGTGTAGAAGAGGTCACATCCATAGAGAAGTTCAAAGTGTGGAATCTTGTGGAGCTACCTCTAGGAGTCAAACCAATTGGCTTGAAATGGGAATTCAAGCTTAAATCAGTGCATGAGAAGCTGAAATGGGTATTCTCCTTCTTTCTCAGCGAGTAACAAGTAATCATTGAGATAATTTGGCAATGAAGCAATGCCTTCGATATCTTAAAGGAACAACAACCCTTGGTTTGGTTTACAAACGATGCACAAGTGTACCTAAGATCATTGGCTATAGTGATAGTAGTCACAATGTCGACCCGGATGATGGAAAGAGTACGGCTGGACATGTGTTTTACTTTGGAGATAGTCCAATATCTTGGTGCTTGCAAAAGCAAGAGATTGTTGAATTGTCGTCATGTGAAGCCGAATTCATGGGAGGAACTGAGGCAGCAAAGCAAGCGATATGGCTCTGAGATTTACTAAGTGAGATCACATGAAGTTCATGCGAGAAGGTCACAATACGCATAGACAATCGTTCGGCCATTGCACTCACTAAGAATCCGGTGTTTCACGGTCGTAGTAAGCACATACACCGACGTTATCATTTTATAAGAGAATGCATTGAAAATGGCCAAATAGAAGTTGAACATGTTTCGGGGAGTGAGCGAAAGGCGGACATTTTGACTAAGGCGCTTGGAAGGATTAAGTTCAAAGAGATGAGGGATCTCATTGGTGTTCAAGACTTGAAGAGTGTTGAGTTCAAGCTTAAAGGGGACAATGTTGGTTTAAGCTTGAAGGAAACTTGAAGATCAAATCAAGAGAAGATAAGGATTAGACTTGATATTTAGGAGATTATCTAAATATAAAATTGTGAGTTTTCCTAATAGGTTTAGGAAATAATGTCTAGTTCTTTTCTTATATAAGGAGATGTCAAGGTGTGACATAACTTATAAGGTTTTGAGATTGAGAGATTAAGAGCTTTAGGTTTTGAGAAATTTTCCTAAAGAAATAAAGAGAGTGATTCTTTAATTTGATCTTGACCTTTTAATCTTAAATTCTAGATTCTAAACATCCATGTATTTATATTAGCAAAACCTATATTAAAATATATTCTTCAAACATATATTTCAACATTTATCCATTCAAATTTCTTATGATTTATTCATTCCACATGTATTTCTTTCAATATATCCATTCAAACATATATTTCTTTTCATTTAAATACTTAATGTACTCAAGAAACACATCCACATGGTTTAAAAACAAGGGTATAAACCAAATGGTTCATAAAATCAGTAAAAAGGAACTATGTTTGATTATATATAAAAATAGTATCAGTACGTCAATTTGGTGGAGCCAAGATATTAACAGATTCATGAATCTAATTTGTTTGAATTTTCTTTGAAATAGGTTATTATTTGGCTTGTTTCCGCACGAAGACTTAGGCCTTGAATGGAAGGACAGATTAAAAGCAGATAATACACACGACGGGGGAATTGCCATTTTTCCTCCATTCACGCAAAGTAAATATAATAGCAGTTTAAAAAAGAAAATATTTTAAAAAAATAATTGTTCTGCTAGCATATCAAAAATAAGAAGGATATTTGTACTGCACTATGAACAGTAAAAAAACTGGAGATTTGGAGTGTTTTTAAAAGAACTGCTTTTCTAATAAAAATTTAATAAATTTTGATCTGCATTTAATATGGCATATCTGCTTAATCTACTTTTGTTCTGCTGGGTATGTTTGAACTGTTGAATTAAGCGGAATAACAAGAGAGAGATGCTAGATTTGACTAACAAGAATAAGAAAGAGATTGGGAGAGAAGATGACTAGTAACCAAGAATAGAAAAGAGAGAGAATTACTCTTCTTAATTCATTAGGTTTACAACCACACATATAAATAAGTGGGATAAGAGATAAGCTTACAAGGGAAGCTAATAATATAAATAATGCTAATCTATTTGAACATCCCCCGTATATATAGTATAGACCAATGTAGAGACGAGCCTAGTGGTCTATACTATCCAAACTTAGTCAATATAGAATAGACCAATATAAAGTAGAAGATAATGGTCTATTCTATCTTGACATACTCAATAAGATCTTGATCAATACTCCCCTCAAGCTTAGCTTAATGAAATGGCTAAGCTTGGAACCCGTGAAGCATCACCTCATTAAAAACCTTGGTATAGAAAACTTCATGGGACAAAACTATACTAAGGGAAAAAGAGTATGACGTCCACGGATTAGAGAAGTTGATCAAGGGCGTGAAAGGTCCACAAGTCCAAGTTTGCTATAAATATGATTGCAAACCTTAGGACATGTGGCCTTGGTGAAGATATCCGCCAATTGATCTTCACTTCTAGTGTAACATGGGAGTGTTACACCTTCTTCAATCTTTTCTCGGACCTTGTGGCAATTCACTTCAATGTGCTTGGTTCTCTCATGGAATACCGAGTTTGTGGCTATGTGAATGGCGGCTTGGTTGTCGCAATGCATGGTGATAGGTCTCGGTGTTTCAATGCCAAGGTCTTTGAGGAGGGCTTTTAGCCAAGTGAGTTCATTTGTAAGCTTCTTCATGGCCCTATACTCCGCTTCCGCACTAGAACATGAAACCACCTTTTGTTTCTTAGACTTCCATGTGACCAAATTTCCACCAACGAACGTGTAATAGCCGGTTGTTGATCTCCTTGTAATAGTATCCCCGGCATAATCCGCATCACAATATCCTACCATCTCGTGTATTTGCATTCTTTCCCATCCAAAGACCTTGACCGGGGCTACCTTTGACATATCTCAAGATCCTCTCCACCATATTCCAATGATACTTGGTGGGATTTTTCATGTATTGGCTGGCCTGATTCACGGAAAAACAAAGGTCAGACCGTGTGAGAGTTAAGTAGATTAACTTACCTACAAGGCGTTGATATTGCTTCGGGTCTTCATACGGCTCAGAGGGAACATTCTTCTTGCCCTTCTTCTTCTCCCCCTTTTGCTTGACCGTATAGCCTTCTTCAAGTGGTGTCAAGGCCGGTTTGGATCCAAGTTTCCCTGTCTCATTCAAAAGATCAAGAGCATACTTTCTTTGAGAAAGAAATAAGCCCTCCGGAGAGCGACATACCTCAATTCCAAGAAAGTACTTGAGTTCACCAAGATCTTTATATCAAATATAGACTTAAGGAAGAGTTTAGTGTCTTGAATACCTTCCTTGTTGTTCCCGGAGATGATGATATCATCCACATGCACGAGAACAACAACAATACCTTGATCACTTTGAAGAGTAAAGAGAGTGTGGTCGGCCTCGGATCGCTTAAACCCATGATCTTTGAGAGTGGAGCTTAGCTTGTGATACCAAGCCCTCGGGGATTGTTTGAGACCATAGATTGCCTTTCTCAAACGTTAAACGTTGCCCGGGGTGACAAGAGATTCAAGGCCGGAAGGTAGAGTCATATACACTTGTTCTTCAAGTTCACCTTGGAGGAAGGCATTTTTAACATCCATTTGCCACAAATCCCAAGATAAGTTGGTGGCTAGAGAGAGAACAACATGAACCGTGTGAAGCTTGGCCACCGGGGCAAATGTATCTGTGTAGTCATCCCCATACGTTTGAGTAAAACCACGTGCAACAAGTCGAGCCTTGTACCTTTCCACCTCACCATTACTTAAGTACTTAATTGTAAAGACCCATTTAGAGCTTACGGCCTTCTTTCCCGGGGGAAGAGCTTCCTCGTCCCATGTATGGTTGCGGATCATGGCTTCGGTTTCATCCTCTACGGCTTGAATCCAACAATCATCTTCTTTGGCTTCTTCATAAGATTGAGGAATGGTATGTGCGTCAATCTTTCCAAGAAAGGCTTGATGGTCGGTAGGCAAGAGGGCAAGCGAACAAACCGCTTGTATTGGATGAGCCACGGCTTGATTGTTATAGAAGACTCTTTTCTCTTGGATTCTTGTACTTCTTCTAAGAGGTTTTGGAGGAGGTAGATGTTCTTCCACATCTTCCTCTTCCTCCTCTTCTTCATGTATTGTTGGTGTTTCCGATTGCACATCAATTTCATTACCATGGATAGGGTCCGGATGAGGCTCTTGGTTTAGAGAATGATTATCCGGACTTGGTAGAGAACCCACCGGGATGGTCAAAGCATCCTCCAGTACAAGCTGCGGATGGCCGCCGGGTTGCAAATGGCATGTGGTTCCTAAACCGGTAGGTTTATCATGATTTGGTGTCTTTGGAGAGGTATTCCCAAGGTGATCAAGAATAAATTTTAGACTTGAGGCACGGTCCATGTGAACATGGGATAGATCTTCCAAGCTACTCCAATCTTTCTTGTCCTAGTAACCTTGATCCTCTAAGAATTTCACATCTCGAGACACATACACACGGCTATTGACCGGATCATAACACTTATAGCCCTTTTGAGTGGTTGAGTATCCAATGAACATACACCTTGTGCTCTTTGCGTCTAGCTTAGTTCGTTGTTCACCGGGCACTAAAACAAAACAAACACACCCAAATACACGTAAGTGTTATAAAGAAGGCCTAACTTTGTTAAGTACCTCAAATGGTGATCTATCTTGTAGAACTTTTGTAGGAGTTCTATTGATAAGATAGCAAGCCATCATTACCGCATCACCCCAAAATCTCTTGGTGGAGTTAGTATGAAACATCATCGATCTTGCAACCTCCATAAGGTGTCGATTCTTTCTTTCCGCAACTCCATTTTGTTGAGGGGTGTAAGGGCAACTTGTTTGTTGAATGATGCCATGCTTGAATAGATGTTCTTTAAAATTGTGGCTTGTATATTCTCCTCCATTATCCGATCTAAGTACCTTAATTTTAGCATTGAAATGATTAGTAACATAATTTTGAAAGTTTGTAAAAGCTTCATACACACGATCTTTAGAGGGTAACAATGTGATCCAAGTATACTTTGATTTTTCATCAATAAAGGTCACAAAGTACTTATTGTTGTCTCTAGATATGCATGGTGAAGTCCAAACATCCGAATGCACTAAATCAAAGCAATTTTCATAAATGGTCTTAGATTTAGGGAAAATAGACTTGCAATGTTTACCAAGAATACAAGACTCACAACTAAAACTATCAAATGAAACATTAGGCAACATCAATTCAATATCACGAGAGTGAGGATGGCCTAATCTAGCATGCCACACGGCATTAGAAGTTAAAGCAAGACAAGCATTAAATGAAGTAGAAGAACTTGGTAAGGTTTTCTCAAGAACATAAAGATCTCCTTTGGCATTTCCTTCTCCAAGTCTTTTCCCGGTCTTAATATCCTGAAAATAAACCTCATTAGGACCAAATATAGTATAGCAATTGAGATCATTAGTAACCCTTTTAACCAATAAAAGATTAGAGGTAAAGGTAGGCATATAAAAGGCTTTAGAATTCTTATCAAATAGTCTCAATTCCCCTATTCCATTTACCGGTATCTTATCTCCATTAGCTATCTTTACATTCCCTAAGACCGGTTGTATGTTGTCTATAAGGCTCGGCTTACTAATCATGTGGTGAGAAGCACCCGAGTCAATGACAAGTTTACTACTTGGTTTAGAAGCAAAGAGAGAGATACCGGATTCCTTAAGTGAGGCAATGGATCGTATGAGAGCTTCCAAGTCGGATTTTCTCACAACATCACCATGAGATGCAGCCATGGCCACTTCCTCTCCTTGTTTGCTCGATCCGGAACCGCCTGCTTGCCTTGCTTCTTGCAAGATATTCGCCTTGAACTTAGCCGGCTTGAGATGGGGATGGAGGATCCAACATTTGTCTTTTATGTGACCTCTTTTCTTGCAATGGTCACAAACCACCACCTTCTTGTCTTCTTGCTTGTATGTTCCTTTGTTGGCCATGATGAGCTCCCCCTTACCACCAAAGAGACCGAGAGAGCCTTGCTCCTTTTGCACTTGAGCACACACATCATCAAGAGAGGGAAGCTTATCGGCTCTAAGTAAGTGCTTGATGAGGTCGTTGTAAGCTGGATTAAGGGTAAGAAGGAGACCAAAGACCTTGTCTTGTTCCTTTCTCTCATTGAGGATGGACGGATCCACGGTACTTGGACGGAGCATCTCGAGTTCAGCCCACAAAGACCGATACTTTCCAAAGTACTTTGTAAATTCCAAGTCTTCTTGACTTAGGTTGTTGATAGACTTCTTGACCTCAAACACACGGGTCAAGTTGTACATATTCCCATAGAAATTCTTGAGCGTGTCCCAAAGTTCCTTTGCGGTTTCACAATAGGAGTACGCTTCAAGTATGGAGTGTTCAAGAGAGTTTTGAAGGATGGCTAGCACGGTTTGATCTTCTTGGAACCATTTGGCTTCCTTCTCAAGCTTGGCTGCCTTGTCTTCTTCTCCCTCGGTCTCCTTTTCATCTATCTTTGTGACTTCTTAAGTGTCATGGTTGACCTCAACGTGACTCCAAAGCCCTCGGCCACAAAGAGCAGTTCTTGTGGTTCTTGTCCACAAAAGATAGTTCACACCCTTAAGAACGACCGGATTGATAATCGGTTTTGGGTTCTCCATGGTGAGAACTTGAAGATCTTAGAAGAGAAAGTAGATCAAGATGTGGAAGAAAAAGTAGATCTAGATCTAGAGAAAAGATTGAAGAGAATGAGAAGAGTATAGAGAGATTAGGTAGAATAGAGATGTTTAAGGAGCATAGAATCAAAAAACATGCTCTGATACGATGTTGAATTAAGCGGAATAACAAGAGAGAGATGCTAGATTTGAGTAACATGAATAAGAAAGAGATTGAGAGAGAAGATGAATAGTAACCAAGAATAGAAAAGAGAGAGAATTACTCTTCTTACTTTATTAGGTTTACAACCACACATATAAATAAGTGGGATAAGAGATAAGCTTACAAGGGAAGCTAACAATATAAATAATGCTAATCTATTTGAACATCCCCGTATGTATAGTATAGACCAATGTAGAGACGAGTCTAGTGGTCTATACTATCCAAACTTAGTCAATATAGAATAGACCAATATAAAGTATAAGATAATGGTCTATTCTATCTTGACATACTCAATAAGATCTTGATCAATATGAACTGCATGATCTGCTCTGCCAGATTTGCTATCTCCATTCAAAGCCTTATAGTAAAGATAGTTTGGTATACAAAGTCAATTATTTTATCTTAGATTTTCAATTATAGCAAAGATAGTTTGGCTTGTTTACACTCTATCATTTTAATAGTCATCTAAATTCATTATAAGTTGAAATCCATTAACACCCCCTAAATTCATATAAAATTGTAATTACAAAGGCTATATAAAGTACCATGTGTAAATATGACATGATAACAATAATAGAGATATCGACTGCTTTTTGGCTGTTGACCATGATATAAGTCTTTTTAATAGGTTTTTGACCCTGATATAAGACTTATTTATATTTTTTTAGTCTTTGTAGGTTTAGCTATATGATATTTGGAGCTTATATTGAAGTATTATGACAGTTTGGAGCCAAACATTTATTTAAGAGACTTGATGTCGGTCGACACAAACTACTAATACCGATCGACGCCAACACCTACAAAATTCTGCACGAAATTTTAAAGACTTTGGAGATATGAAGATTTGTCCCATTCATATTTTAGGTTTCAGAGCCATTAGTTATTATTATTTTAAGAGAAATTCTTACTAATAACCTTTTTTTTTTTACCAAAACTAATAACTTTTTTATGATACTTTTTTTTTGCTATTTTCATTTTTGCCCTCCCTATTTTAATGGCCATTTTACCCATAGTTGAAAGAATATTCCTTCCAAAAATTTTCTCTCCAAAACTTTCCCACCAAAAACGTTCCGCCAAAATTTTCCTACCAAAAATTTTCCGACAAATTATATTTCCTCCAAAAAAGTTTATGACAAAATTTTCTGGCCAAAAAAATTTCCTCCAAAATTTTCACGCCAAATTTTTTTAAAGGGTATACAAGGAATTTTAAAGGGTCTTTTAAAAGATTTACAAGGGTTTTGAAAGGGATTTACAAGAGTTTTAAATGGTTTTTGAAAGATCTGTAATGGTTTTTAAAGGGTTTTAGAAGCTTACAAAGGTTTTTGAATGGTTTTTAAAGGATTTACAATGGTTTTTAAAAGTTTTTTAAGTTTATAACAGTTTTGAAAGGATTTACAAGGATTTTTGTAAGAATTTCAAATGTTTTTAAAAATTTACAAGGATTTTTAAAAGAATTTACAAGTGTTTTTAAAGGCATTTACAAGGATTTAAAAATCATTTTCAAAGGATTTTCAAGGATTTTTAAGGATATTACAAAGATTTAAAACTAGTTTTAAAGGATTTACAAGGGAAGATTTTAAAGGGGTTTAGAAGTTTACAAATGTTTTAAAGGGTTTACAAAAGGTTTTTAAAGGCATTACAATGACTTTAAAATGGGTTTTTAAGGATTTACAAGGGTTCTTAAAGGGTTTTAGAAGTTTTTATGAAAAGATTTAACATGGTTATAAGGGGTTTAAAAGGAATTACAAGTATTTATAAATGTTATAAAATGATTTACAAAGGTTTTAAAAGGTTTACAAAAGTTTTGAAAGGTTTTGGATGACTTTTAAAAGATTTACAAGGGTTTTTAAAGGATTTTTTAAGGATTTTTAAAAAAATTACAAGGTTTTTTAAGGAATTGCGGAAAATTATGGCTGAAAAATTTTGGCTGGAGAATTTTTCGGCTGGAAAATTTTTTGGCGGGGAAGTTTTTAACAACTAAAAGCAAATCAATTTTTAACAAAAACTAAAACGAGAGAATGAAAGGAAGTAGAAGAGGAGAAGGAATTCTCTACCTTTATAGAGTATCGATGGTTGCAATCAATGATAAGTCTAGGAAGCGAAAAAGTAGCTATAACCTAGAGACGTCAAGGCGACAAAGTTGGGCACGAGAAACCGAAATGTTAACCGCAAATTATGAAGATTCGAAGGTCTTGATTTCCTAAAAACGCAATCAAATCATATTTAAGTCTTTCGAACTAAATCACTTCGCAAAGATTTGACATTACGATTTTGGCCTATTAGAATTGGCCAAAGGCCCATAGGGTCTAAGCCCATTTGGTGATACAGCCCGACAAGGGACTGTGCCTACTGATGGAGACCGATCTCGGGGTAATAATGTATCATTAACTCGAGCATTTAAACGGACAGAACTGTACTTAAAATAAGTAATTGAGTAGCATAACTATCGGGCCGGAGATCGTGCCTCTATTAATTGTAATAGTTCAGTAGTATAAGTAGAGAGATAGAAAAAGTTGTAAAGGATAGAGTAAATACACAGAAAAATAGCAATGAATATTCAATCTTACAAGCATCTCCTCAATTATCAATTTTAGCATTAAGTTCGAGTTCGCAATAGTGAATAATAGGATCCTTTCCCAGCTCTCACCTTTCTAACCGGAAAGTGCGGATTCCTTTTGATTTTAATTATTGAACCGTACCACATTACTGAAACCATTTATTGAATATTAATCATCAAATTAAGCACAAATACATGTCTAAAATCACATTTATATGCACTTTGTTTATCCACCAGATCCCTTGCGCGATTTTGAAGGATGTGCAGGAATGCGACCAAAAGGAAACCTAAGTCCCCTGAGCGATTTTGAAGGACGTGCAGGCATGCGACCAAAAGGTAACCTATTACGTGTCGATCCTGCTCACAATAAAAGAGATTACTTACTTCATTAATAAATATTTTAACAACTAAATATTGATACATATCACACAAATGAAGAAAAGATTAAAATATACATATATGACCATATATAATAAATGGTTAATGTTTTAATTAATTATATACTAAGGATAAAATTTGGAAATCTAATGTAACATGCATTAAAAATGTAGGATGACACTCTTTGTGTAACAAATTTTTTTCCCTAAAATGATATCTTTGTGAAACAGAGGGATAATAAAAATATAATGTATTGGTTTATACCTCACATGCATTGTCTCAGGATTCTAAATAAATAACAACAATTGCAAATGATTTAAAAATCATCATGTCTAATGTGATGGAGTATAAGAAATCTTTTTTCAATAGGATCTTAAATTTATTATCAATTTCAGAATTAAAAATAATATAAACTAAACTTTTGAAAATGGTAAGTATATGGGTTGGCTAATGGTTTTTTATTACTTTTCCTTTTTTCCTTCAACTTTTGAAAATATATGTCTACCAAAAGAAAAAGAAGGCAAATACGTTTTGTGTGCATTTAGGGTTTTTATGTTTCTTGATGAAATTTATTTTGAATGAGATTTTTAATGGTGACTAAAATCATTAATTTCAAGAATTTATCATTTATGAATTTCAACAAATTATCAGTTACCACTTTTAATGGATGTTCTTATAACAACAAAACACTTGAAGATAGAAAAGTAAATAAAGTATCTATGTATACATTTTTGAAGTACATTTTGTACTACAATCTATTTTGGGTTAAAACCTTTTATTTTGTAATAATTTCATAATTAAACTCTAGCCATTTTAATAAATAACAAAACTTAGAAGTAAATTTTGTAATTAAATCACAACCAAATCACAAAATTGGAAACAAATATCTATTAAATCAATACATTTTCCTAAAATCTCTCTCCAGTATATTTATATAATCTTATTTTTAAAAATTTATATTATTACAAAAAACATATGTACAATAAAATACAAATTTTTTTTTTGCATAATTTGCAATTTAAACTTTTGAAAACGTATGTATATTACTCAATCGATAAAGGAAAATATGTATGTATAACGTCTACATAAAAAAAAAATTAATAGTTCAAAACCATTATAAATCTATACTATTAAGGCTGAAGTACCCATTAGTTTTACACTAAAGTTTTCAAATGAAATAAAATACACCTAATCAGATACTTCATTTTTGGATATTTGGGTATAGATAATGAATCGTAAATTTCTACGGCAGATTATATTGTTTCCATATTTAATTTTGATTTTCCTATAATATCTCTACCTAATTTAATCTAATATATTAATTTTTTTATTATTCTTCTTTCACGTTTATATGATCTTATTTATATTATATTTTATTTTATTATATTAAACATATGTATAATAAAAATAAAAAAAAATTTCGCATATGTTGCACTTTGAATTTTTTTAAACGAACATATATTACTATAAATTGAAAAATAAAAATTAACCATATCATAATTATAATTTATGATTTATTTATTTAACTCTTCGAAAAAGTCATTCGTGCAGTAGCACGGGTTATCCTCTAGTAAGTCTAATATGCTCCCAACTACAAATGAGCATGAATTTTAATTTCTCAGGCATCCAAATTAAAAAAATTATTCGATTTCATCCGGTTCTTTATTTAAAAAAAAATATTTTCAAAAGTTTCAAAATATTATAAATTTTAACTTTTTAAATTTTTTAAAAAAATTATAAAAATTAAAACTTTTTTAAAAGCTTCAAATATTATTATATTTAATTTAAGTTTTATAGAATCATAAAAATATTTAAACTCTGCAAAAAAAAAAGTATTATTAAACTACTGTATTGAAGGATTACATAATTCAGTTGCAAGTATCAAAAATAATATATGGTATTGACTTTTAGAATAAAAAAACTTATAAAAACTTTTTAGAGAAATACAAGAAAGAAATAAAAAATAAAAATGAGAATAAATACTTACTTGGCAAGCGTATAGCTTCTGTGAATCCAACTTGAGAAGAGACGAATAAAAGCAGAAGAAGCAGAAACGAAAGAAGAGAAACTAAATGTGTTTTCATTGTAGCCATATTATGTTTGTAAGTGTGTCTTTTTTTTTCCTTTGTCACATTACTATCGCAAGAAACCATCTCATGATATATATAGAAACTCATCAAATACTTTTCCACTCAATTGTGCTTTTACATTATTTCTATGCCTCCATACGAAGACTCATAAGTCATGATAGAGATATTTTTGTATACAAATTCCACTATGCATTCTTATTTTCTAATAATAAATTCATATAAAATTGCAATTACAAAGGGTATAACTATAAATGAGTAATAACATATGAGTATAACTATTAAATTGTGTAATCACAAAGGAACGGAAATTTGTTTTGGCAATCGTAAATCAATGCTAAACAAGTTATGAGAAGTTGATTTTAACTTTTAAAATCTTATTTTTGCATTTTTAAATATATACTAGATTTTAACCCGCGGTATACCGCGGGACGACATTTCTAAAATTTATTATTTTTATTAATTTTGTTTGGTATATAAGAATGTACAACTATATTTTGATTGTTAATTCTATGATTTAACTCATAGAATATTATATGATAATTTATTTTTTATATGATCGTAATTTGATCAAATTAATTAAATAAGTATAATATTTAAAATAATGAAATGATATTGACATAATCTTAGTTTACATAGTATAATTTCATATTAATATATTTTGTGAGTTATACTATAGTAGACAACCCGTAAAAATATATATAATCATAATTATGTAAATTATAACTCGTTCCATCACATGACCCGTGCTACACAATTATCAATAATACTTTAGTACATATATTTTTGTATCGTTTGAGTAATATACATCCGTTTCTAAAAATTCAAATTGCAACATATGCAAAAAAAATTATATTTTTATTATACATATGTTTCTATAATAATATAAATTTAAAAACAAATAAGATCATATAAAGATGTTGGAGAAATTTTTGATTTATGAGGGAGAGATTTTAGAAAATTTTGTTAAATGTAATAAATATTGATTTCTAATTTTGCAAATTTATTATGATTTAATTACAAAATTTATCTTAAACTTTTTCTATTTAATCAAATGGCAAGGGTTTAATTATGCAAATATTACAAAATCAAAGGGTAGAACACAAAAGGTAATTCAAAAATGTTAATATAGATTTTTATTAAATTTCTTTCAAATATATATTTTCGCCTTTTTCAACTTAATTATTAGTAAACCAAAACAGAGTATTAGAGAAACATAAGTGCAATACAGAGTTACAATATAAGATAAAGCTAACATCATAGTTAACTACTATCGTCGTTCTTCCTCTAGTTACGCTCTTATGTAATATGACTCATGTATATGACTAAAATAGGAGTCTTTTATTCTTCTTGTATTGCCACTGGTTTGTGACTTGATATATTAACTCGCGTCGGATTCGGAAAGTAGTCGCAAAAATGAAATTCTGTTCCGACCATCTTTCTCGGTTATAAATTCACGACGACTATGCGTCAGTTTTCACGTAAGTCATTAATAAGTCACGAAATAGTCACAAAAGCGTCGCTTATTTTTGCAACCAACAAAATGATCACAACATGTAGTCCCAAATTGGAGGTTTTCTTGTAGAGACATCAAACTCGATGAGAAATCTACATTTACATTTTATTTTGTTACTTATAAGATAATCCAAATTACAACCATTTCTTTAATTAAAAATAAAATCATAAAGGTGATAAAACTGAGAACAAGTACATGTATAAAAATATGTATATTAATTATTAAACAATTTCTTCATAATGTATATTCATTTTGTTCACTTGTCGCCCCCTCCTCTATACGATGTGGAAGGAGGTACATAATAACAACGGCTAGGAGGAGAAGAGTTTTTCTATAGGGCAGTACTTGGGTTCACCCCTAGTGGTAAACTTACATATTCACCCCCTTTTAGTTTAACCAATAAAATTAGAGTAGTATGCCATGTCATATTTTATTTAAAAATAATTTGAAAATGAAATGAAAATATTATAGAAACAAAATATGTATAAACATAATAACATTTTTTTATAAACCAAAAAACCAATATTTTTTTTTTAGTTGTAAATCTAAACCTTAAACACTATTTTATAAACTCAAACCGATATATAATTTCGTCTTAATTGTAAAATCTAAACCCTAATCCTCATGTATATACCCAAACCAACATTTAATTTCCTTTAATTATAAAATATATACCCTAATTCTCTTTTGTAAACATAAACCAAATAAATAATTTCATTTAATTGTAAAATCTAAACCCTAATGTTTATTCATAAACCCAAACCAAAATATAATTACGTTTATTTATAAAAATTAGACCTTAATCTTCCTTTTTAAACCCAAACCGATATATAATTTTTTTTAGTTGTAAAATATAAACTCTAATCTGTCTTTTATAAACCCAAACCGACATATATTTTTTTAAAAGAAAAAGTCTACAGATTTTGTTTCCTTAATTTGTTTTATTTTACTGATTTTAGTTTTGGTTTAATTTTTAAATATAATATGACATGGCATATTACTCTAATTTTATTAGTTAAGCCAAGAAGGGGTGAATATGTAGGGGTGAACCCAAGTATTTTTCTTTTCTATAACCTGCTCACAATATTAAATATAATGTACATATAATTATTTTATATAGTCAATAATTGTTAACAGTTAAATATAAAAATATTACTTCTATATAAGCATAGCAAAAACCCATCTCATGATATATATAGGCCGTGAATGGTAACACATCAAATGCGTTTTTCAAAGCGTTTTTTCAAAAAAATGTTATATGTCACCAATCATGTATTCTTTTTTTATAAAGTGCGTTTTTCAAAAAAGAGAAAAAGTTGGTTGCATTTTTTACGAAGAGAGTAACAACGTTATGAACCGCACTTTTACCTTCAGCTACCAATTTACATGCAGTCCAAAACAAAACACACTATAACAAAAATAAATTTATTCACTTCTCTCAATTTTTTGTTGTTGTTAAAATCACTTTCTCATCAATAAATA
Source organism: Capsella rubella (assembly GCF_000375325.1). Classification (NCBI taxonomy): domain Eukaryota; kingdom Viridiplantae; phylum Streptophyta; class Magnoliopsida; order Brassicales; family Brassicaceae; genus Capsella; species Capsella rubella. Next base: position 13,476,338 of record NW_006238917.1, on the reverse strand, counting down.
TCTTTTTTTAATAAAGTTTGTATAGGACAAAACGCACTATATAAAAAATAGCCAGCATTAATAAAAAAAATCATAACGTAATTTATAGTATTACAATTTAGTTAAATCGATTTGAAGTAAATGTTAAACTTATTAGTTAATTTTTAAAATAAAATATTCTTAAATTTTTTTTATTTTTTTGTATTTTTTTTTATGATTAAAATTTTTAATTCATTTAATAATATATAAATTTTGGTATACTAGTCTCTTGATATTAATGTTTTTTTTATCCCGCAAGTTCTTTATTTTACCAATTAAACATTATTTTATACCGCTTATTTTGCAGAAACCGCACTTGTCCCGCAGTTGTACCGTACCGCTCTTTAAAAATGCTTTTTCCGCATTACCAATTATGATGTTACCATTCGGACCCATAATAGTAAATAAAGCATCAATAATATAGAAACTCGTCAAATACTTTTCCACTCAATTGTGCTTTTACATTATTGCTCAGAAATTTCTCTGGAACTTGTCTCCATACGAAGACTCATAAGTCATGATAGAGATATTTTGGTATACAAAGTCAACTATGTATTCTTCTTGTTCAATCATAAATTCAAATAAATTGCAATTACAAAGAGTATTACTAACCGAGTCATAACCTATGAGTATAACTATTAAACTGTGTAATCAACGACCAAATTTTTGGCACTCAAAATGGATTATAAACCACTTGGATTATATATATATTATCAGATAATGTATATTGGTTTAATTACTTGGTTTTAATTCTCTCTCTTGGTTTAGTATTAAGACTCGGTTTAGTGGTTTGTATTTAAGGAACAACCTTATTTTATTATTGAATTAATGAAGCATATTACAAAGATAAGAAAAGATTGTTAGATCTGAAATGGTATCAGAGCATTTCTTCATCTCACTTCATTCATCTTCTTCTGCAAGCTCAGTTTCTCTTCATTCTTCCGGTTGATTTTCTTGGATATTTCGATTTCTTCATATCTGTTTCATTCTCAACGATTTGATAGCTCAAACTCTTAAATCAGTTTTGTTTTTCAATTTTTCTCCGATCGCGTTTCATTCTGATCGAGTCTTCACTTCGTTTTTCAGCTCTGTTTTTTCTTCGCGATGACTACTCGAAATGCTGCTCTTAAAAAAGAACTAAGACCCCCAAAAATATGTTTGAATCTCCATTCGTAACTATTACTTTTGTTTTTCAACTAGCTGTTAAGTTAGTGTTAGCTGAGACCCATTTCAAGCATAATTCAATACATAAATTTTAGGGAGATTTATAAGAAAATGCACTTTATGTTTGTGATATACGGAATAAGACACAATATTAGCGGCGACAATGTTTTCCATTGTTTGTCCAAATAAATGACATTTTTGCCCGATAAAGGTAAATGGACATTCGTTGGTAATTAAAGAGAGAAAATGATCTGTTACTTTAGTTTGGTTCGTTCGAAACATGTTTTGTTTGGTGGACATAGCAGCATGGACAAACTCGTGGAAATAGGAAAAAACTTATGACGAGATAACCTCTTCCATCGGATACTATTTTTTGGCCACCATGGGTTGTTTGGAAAAAATATTCATTAAAACAAAAAGTATATACCCTAAACTCTGAACATTTAGGGAGATGTTAAGGAAGTTGTGTGTTCATCGTTGTTTGTCCATGGGTTGTTTGGTACAATAAAATACTCAAACACGAATATGAACAAAAATGTTAAAAACATTAGTCATCAACCCCATAAAGTCTATACTCTAAAAAGGATAACTTTAGGGGAATAATATATGGGGGATAGAATTTTAGAAGTTACTCACTACAATAATCGTTGGATATGAAGATTACGTGTGACAAATAATTGTAGGAAGCGCAATTAATAGGGTAACCTATTCTTGTGGTTTCACATGAGAGGAGGGGGTTATGTGATTTGGAATGGAGTCTATCACTGATTGACTAGATGATAAAAATCAAAACATTGGGGATGAAAAGGGACATCAGTTTGGAAGTGTCACTATAATAATGATTGGAAAAATTAACATCTTTAAAATTGAAAGCATTACTGTTGTAGTATATCCATATTTTTAATGGAATGGAATTCGTAAACCTTATTATAAGAAGCACAAAGAGGGATTTTATAGCTCAAACTTATGTCCAAAAAAGAAGAAGCAACGACCAACTATTTCTGACTTTAATAATATGTCTATATATATAAGTACAGTAACCAATCTTTCGTATCCATCCATTTAAAAGGCCCATTAAGAATGACAAAAGCTTATAGGTCCAAAATTGCTTGTATGTACATATGGACATGTACACGTGGACATGATACACAATCGGAAAAAAAACTCAAAAGAAAACTACGAATTGTCAGTAGTATAATTAATTTGATAATCGAAAAATATTATAATACCATAATTTCAAAATTTTGATAATCGAATACTAATTGCAAATCGTCTAACCATCATATAATCAATGATAGTGAAAGTAACCATAAATTTGTTGATGTAAATAAGGAATCGAATAATTGTTTATAGTGTATGTTGAAAAAATAAAGCCAGAGAAAAGTATATGAAAACAAAAAATAATGAGTACCGGAAAGATAAACAAAAAAAGAAAAGAGAATGTATATATAATAAAAGAAAAAACGATTCGTTAGAAAGAAGGGTGAATTAGCTCAATATTCATTTTCAATAAAACAATGAAGAATATAGCACACTAATAGCTGAAATTAAGTAAATAACTATTAGGTAGTGTAAAAAGACCAAAAAGACATAACACAAGGACGTGCGTGGGTGACTTCTAGTTTTTTAAAGTTTTACTAGTAACTAATTACTATATAGAATGTTTCATTACTATATGGAATTCTACCATTTTAATTTTTGATGGTTTTGTGAGAGTGGTGGATGGTTGCCAAAGTGGTGGTGGTCGGAGATGGTGATTGGAATGATGACCAGAGGTGGCGTCCGGTGGTCGGAGGTGGTGGTGGTTGGTGGTCGGAAATGGTGGTGGCGGGTGGTCGTGGTGGCCAGCGGTCGGAGGTGGTGGTGGCCATTGGTGGAGGTTGTGGTGACTGGTGGCCAGCGGTGGTGGTGACCGGTGGCCCCGGGTGATGGTGACCGGTGGTCGGTGGTGGTGGTGATTGGTGGCCGGCGGTGGTGGTGTTTGGTGGTCGGCAGTGGTGGTGACCGGTGACTGATGGCCGGCGGTGGTGGTGTTTGGTGGCTGGTGGTGTTTGGTGGCTGGTGGTGGTGGTAACCGATGGCCGGCGATGGTGATGTCGACAGCGGTGGTGGTGACCGGTGGTTGGAGATAGTGACGGTGGCTGATGATGGTGTATAGATAGGAGGTGGTTGGAGGTGAGGTGGTGGTTGGAGGTGAAATGAGGGTAATTTTGTATATAATATAGAAAATACACATAATATTACCTTTTAGATGTTATTATGGTCATTGGGTGAATTATAATTTGTTTGAAGGTTATAGATGCCAAAATCCCTAGAAAGAAAGTGTGTAAGTTAGATACTTACACGGCATATCTGTAAATATAGAGAAAAAGTAAGGCTAAACTTGCCCATTATTTTCCCTATAGTTGTTTAAGTTTGAGCAAACTTGAAAAATGTCTTTTTGTGTAATAACTTTTAAAAAAGTGTCTTATTGTAGAATTATCCCTAAATTTTATCTCAGTCACCACTGATTCCAAAATACCTCCATTGTATGAAAGGGAGATTCCATCGTATATATTTAGAGATAAATATATTATTTCTTTTGAATCTGTGTTAAAGATTCAAACAAATATTTAAAAATATATTCATTCACATTTCTTATTAATTTTTCTTTTTCTTTTTTAACTCTTGAAATCATTATAGAAAAAGATGTTCGTGAAATACAAAATAGAGTACAACAATTGAAACATGGAGATAACTAGCCAAACATCAATACCTTTAACACCAACCACGTTTCTCCTGATTGATCCGATCATGAAGCCACACCGGACCACCAAGCGCAAGGTATGAAGTCAGTCGACCCTCAGAGGTCACACTCTTTGCTATATCCCTTGCTAAAGAGTTAGCTTTTAGCAAGGATAACTTGAAACTAATATCCCCCAGATTATGAAGAACACCCAACTATCTTCTCCAACAAGGCAGGATATTTGAGCCACGACAGAGGAGCTGCTAACGCCGAAAGAACTGCCTTGCAATCCGACCACTCTCACAAGTAAGAACATGAAGATCCTTGAGAGATTTAAGACACCACAAGATACAATATAGCTCAGCCGATATCCGATTCCACTTCGGGAGAAAAGCATCACAAGCATGGAATAAGACATCTCCATTGTGATTCCGCAGAAGCCAAGAGCCACCACAAAAAAAAACAGTATCCTTAATCCACGAGCAGTGAACATTACATTCTATTTCACTAAAGACCTGACAATTCCGTTAAGCCGTTTTGCCGAAATTTGGCCTGAAAAGTTGCCGGAAAGTCACTGTCAAAAAACCTGCAATCTTTCAAAAACTCATTTTTTAAAAAAATTCAGTTCCAACAATTTATTATCCTTGAAGCTTTGGAGTTTCCATGTTTTAGGCTCTTGCATAGTCACTTAACGAAGGTTAAGTGAGAAATTCAGTTTATCCTCTCTTAATTTTTCATTTTTTCTTTTTTTTGTTAACTCATGGTAAATCCCCAGACCAATGGAAGGATCCGAGACTAATCTCTGGGGAGAGGGTATTCCACGGGTAGTGTCCCCCCCAGGCTTTCAAATGGGCCTTAAGAAAGAGGCCCATACCCATGTGGCCAAAGGGATAAAGCAAGCAATTCTGCGTCTGAGGAGAATCGATCCCTGGCCTAGACCAACATGGCGACTTTTCCACTAGACTAGAACTGTAGAGAATGTATCATATTGTAATAAGGGTTTTTATGTCTTTTAGTAATCCCTAGCTAGCTCTCTTATACCTCTCTATATATAGTTGTAAACACTCTAATAATAAGATTAACTTTCACATTATACATGGTATCACAGCCTCGATTCTAAAACCTAAAAACACAATTTTTTTTTTCATTTTTGCAACTCTTAGCCGCCATGTCAACAGCTAGTGACGACACCACCCTACCGAGAACAACCGACACTATCCCCGTCAACAATCGGCAGCTCCTTCACGTCAATATGACGAATGTTACAAAGCTGTCTCATACCAACTTTCTCATGTGGAAGCTTCAAGTACGTGCTCTTGTCTCTGGTTATGGCCTCGTTGGTCACCTTGACGGATCTACTGAAACACCACCTGCCACAGTCACCACCAATGGTGTAATGACTCCCAATCCTACCTTTGTGATCTAGAAACGCCAAGATCAACTGCTCTACAGTGCGTTACTTGGCTCCATTGCTCTTGAGGTTCAATCATCTCTCTCTCAAACCACTACTTCTGCAGAGATCTGGGATACACTTGCGGATATTTATGGAAAACCAAGCCGTGGTCATGTTCGACAATTGAAGGATCAACTGCAGTTCATCAAGAAAGGTAGCAGTACCATTGACGAATACATTCGCTGCTTCACTACCAGGTTTGATACGCTCGCCAGCCTAGAGTCACCGGTGCTTCATGACGACAAGGTTGAACTCATTCTTGACGGTCTGCCAGAAGAGTATCGTCCTATCGTTGATCAGGTTGCGAGCAGAGAGGAGTCACCTTCTATCGCCTATGTTCATGAGCGCCTTCGCACTCATGAAGCAAAGCTCCTTGCCAAAGCAGCTCTATCACCCCTCCCAGTCACTGCCAATGTTGTCACTCATCGTTCTCAACAGCGCAACAACAACCAGTCTCGCCAACACAACAACAACAACAACACCAACAAGTCCTACAACAACAACAATCAACAACAGTGGCAATCCACCCAGAACAACTCCCAGCAACGCAGCTTCCGTCCATATTTGGGCAAGTGCCAAATTTGCAACGTGCAGGGCCACTCGGCACGTCGGTGTCCTCAGTTTCAGAGTCGTACCAATGCATTTGTGCAAAATCCGACCAACCCATTTACACCGTGGCAGCCTCGAGCTAACCTTGCTATTGGCCGTGATCCTTGGGTCATGGATACTGGTGCCACTCACCACATGACCAATGATCTTGCGAGTCTCTCTCTGCAACAGCCTTATCATGGTGGTGATGATGTGATCATAGGCGATGGTTCGCCTCTTGCTATTTTCCATATTGGTTCCACTTTGTTACCTTCTCTGTCCCGTGATTTACAGTTGCATAAAGTTCTTTATTTCCCTGATATTCACAAAAATTTAATATCGGTCTACCGTCTTTGTAATACTAATCAAGTCTCCGTTGAATTTTTCCCGGCTCATTTTCAGGTGAAGGATCTTCGCTCGGGGGCTCCTCTTCTGCAAGGCAAAACCAAGAGTGAGTTATATGAGTGGCCAGTCACGACGTCCCAAGCTTCTGCGATGTTTGCTTCTTCTGGTTCCAAACCAACGCTTGCTTCTTGGCACTCACGACTTGGTCATCCCTCTCCACCCATTTTAAAGTCGCTTATTTCAAAGTTTTCTCTTCCCGTTACCACTATGCCTTCTACATCTTTGTTTTGTCCGGATTGTCATATTAATAAAAGCCACAAGCTCTCTTTTGCTGAAACATCCATTCACTCTACAAAGCCTCTTCAATACATATTTTCTGATGTATGGACATCACCCATCACAGCTTTTAACAATTCCAAGTACTATGTCATTTTCATTGATCATTTCACTCGTTACACTTGGCTTTACACCCTTACACACAAATCTCAAGTCAAAGAAGTCTTTATAACCTTCAAAGCGTTGGTTGAGAATCATTTCAGCTCTCGGATTAACACGTTATACTCGGACAATGGCGGTGAGTACATTGCTCTACGCTCATATCTTCAAAGTTGTGGGATCTCTAACTTCACCTCTCCTCCACATACACCCGAACACAACGGTGTCTCTGAAAGAAAACATCGTCACATTGTAGAGACTAGTATGACTTTACTCTCCACTGCAGCAATGTCCAAGAAGTATTGGCCATATGCGTTTGCGACAGCGGTGTACTTGATTAATCGAATGCCAACACCGGTTCTTGGTCATGACACTCCCTATCGTAAACTATTTGAGGTGACTCCCAACTACACCAAGCTTCGCATTTTTGGTTGTGCTTGTTATCCATGGCTGAAACCATACATGAACCACAAATTAGAGGAAAAATCAAAGGTGTGTGTATTTGTTGGTTACTCTCTCACGCAAAGCGCCTATCTATGCCTTCATCCTCCCACGGGTCGAGTGTATGTCTCCAGGCATGTTACGTTTGATGAAACGAGTTTCCCATGTCGCTCTCCGGCGATGCCTGTCTCTCCTCCAGCTACAGTTTCCGCCTCACAAACAAGGGATACTCCGGTTTCTGCCTTTGCGACTGTTCCTCACTCCATGGTTTTGCCTGCACAAATGCCTCCAAGCGTCGATCCTCACCACAGTCCTCCGACGACGCCGTCATTACCTCCCCATCCCACGTCTCCGCTCATAGCTGCCAGTCCGGCGCCCAATGCTCAGGTATCACCTCCTTCTCTTAATCCTTTAACTTCTTCTTCTTCTATGTCCACTCAAAGGCCCACTGGCAAAGCCCATATTCAACCTATCCCACAAATAAATTCAGTCACCCAAGAAAGGCCCACTGGCCCAATCCACCCTACATCATCTCATCAACCTACTTCCCAAAGGCCCACTGGTCCATCCCTATTATTTGATGCGGTCAATGGTGGAAATCATACCTACACTTCCCCTGCTTCTTCTTCACCTCGCTTGTCGTCTGGTTCGTCGACGACGACCACATCGTCGGCTGCGTCTCCCTTGCCGGCGCCTTCACCAAATCCCACACCTTCTCCACCTACGTCTCCTGCACCAGAACCACAACCAGACCCATTACCAATCCCACACCCACCTGTAAATCCAAATCCAAATCAAAATGCAAATGAAAATCCAAACCAACCTACCAACACACATTCGATGACAACAAGAAGCAAAAATCAGATACACAAGCCCAACACCAAATACAGCCTTGCTATTACTCTCCGCAAATCGTTTTCACCTGAACCAAGGACATATCGACAAGCTCTCAACGATAGTAGATGGCGTCATGCCATGTCTGAAGAGTACAATGGCCAGTTAGCTAATCGTACATGGGATCTTGTACCACCAAAGCCATTACAAAATGTTGTTGACTGTAAATGGGTCTACAAAACAAAAATTATACCATCCGGAGAACTTGATAAATATAAGGCACGTCTCGTGGCCAAAGGATTTCATCAAGAATATGGGTTGGACTACAAAGAAACATTCAGCCCTGTCGTCAAAGCTGTCACGATTCGAACAGTCCTTGGACATGCTGAAAGTAATGGCTGGTCTATCCGTCAACTAGATGTCAATCAAGCGTTCCTCCAAGGGACTCTTCAAGAAGAAGTTTACATGGAGCAGCCTCCAGGCTTTGTTGATAAGGACCGTCCGGATCACGTTTGTCGACTTCGCAAAGCAATATATGGCCTCAAACAAGCCCCTCGCTCCTGGTATTTGGAACTTCGCAATTTCCTTCTTCTCTCTGGTTTTCAAAACAGTTATGCAGATGCCTCATTGTTTGTTTACAGTCAAGGCCCGACTCTTCTCTATATGCTAGTATATGTTGACGACATCATTGTTACGGGTAATGATTCACAAGTTGTGGCTCGTATGATTGCTTCTCTTGCAGCCCGTTTCTCGCTTAAAGATCAAGGTGATATTAGTTATTTTCTAGGCATTGAAGTTACACGTACCAAATCTGGTCTACACTTGATGCAAAGGAAATATATCTTGGATTTGTTGCACAAGACGAACATGATGGACTCCAAGAGTGTCGCCACTCCCATGGCTGCTTCACCCAAGTTAAAACGTGACTCTGATACTCCCTTACAAGATGCGACTCAGTTTAGAATGGTTGTGGGGAGCCTTCAGTATCTTGCTTTCACTCGGCCGGATATTTCGTATGTTGTTAACCGACTGTCTCAATTTATGCATTGTCCCATGACTGACCATTGGCAGGCAGCTAAGCGCATACTAAGGTACCTTGCAGGTACCATGACTCACGGTGTCTTTTTACCTACTCACAATGCTCCTGTTGTAAGAGCCTTTTCGGATGCAGACTGGGCTGGTGACTCGGATGATTATGTCTCCACAAATGCATATGTGATCTATCTTGGAAATCAAGCAGTTTCTTGGTCTTCTAAGAAACAACATGGTGTTTCTAGATCCTCCACATAAGCAGAATATAGAGCCATTGCTAATGCATCTGCTGAAATTCGCTGGATTTGTAATCTCCTCACTGAACTTCGAATCCATATACCAACGGCACCGGTCATCTTCTGTGATAATGTTGGTGCAACATACTTGAGTGCAAATCCGGTTTTCCATTCTAGGATGAAACACATTGCCTTGGACTACCATTTTGTGCGAGAACAAGTTCAATCCGGTGCTCTTCGAGTGTCCCATGTCTCTGCGAAAGACCAACTTGCTGACGCCTTAACCAAACCGCTTCCCCGTACTCTGTTTCTTCATGCGTGCTCCAAGATTGGAGTCACTAAAATCCCTCCATCTTGAGGGGGTGTGTAGAGAATGTATCATATTGTAATAAGGGTTTTTATGTCTTTTAGTAATCTCTAGCTAGCTCTCTTATACCTCTTTATATATAGTTGTAAACACTCTAATAATAAGATTAACTTTCACATTATATAAGAACCACTAGCCCACCACCTCTGGTTCAAAGTTACACACTTAATTTTTCATTTTACGTTTGAATTTTCTGCTATATTTCTTTCTATCAGTTCCTTTCAGTTTGATCTTTTCTTTGAAGCTTAGTTTTTTTGTCATAATGTTTGTCTTAATAGTTTAGCTTAGCTGCTGTAGCATTTCGTTGGCTGTTGTAATATTTTTTTTTACTTTGATAATAATCATTCAATTGACAAAAGAAAAAGAGATATAAACTTTTTTGGACGATTGCTGTAATATTGTTTGACGTCATGCCACCACCACCGCAAGTGTTGGGCCGTCCTCAAGTTGCTTGCCCGCAAAGATAAGTTTCTCTGCTGGTCCGGAGGGATCCCTTCCTTGTCTTTGATTTTGGCCTTGACATTGTCGATGGTGTCAGAGCTCTCAACTTCTATAGTAATCGTTTTGCCAGTTAGGGTTTTCAACTTTTCACAAAATATTTGCATGCAACCACAAAGAAGATCTAGGGGGATCATCCATTCGAGTTCGGCTTACGAATAGATCCTTTCAATCTCTTCAAACATTTTCTTCTACTTTCAATGTGCTAAAACAAACTGAAGCATTCATAATTGTAAACAAGTATTTTTGGTTGAATACAATTTTACATTCAATTTAAAGACAGAAAAAGAAAGTGAAAGTAGTCTCTCTTCACCATTATCAATACAAGTATCGGAGGTTGTTTGAGTTTGTTTCAGTATTATTAGGAGCTGTAAGATAGTAAATGAACTATTCAGGATTACAGATACGACATCTTCTACCAAATATAGTATTAACAAGAAAAAGGTTAGACTCATTCTGGATGTTGTAATCTGCAAGCGTTCGACCATCGTCCTCTACCTTCCTCTCAGAGACAAAGACAAGTTTCTGGTATTCCGGAGGGATACCATATATTTCCTGAATCTTTGCCTTGACATTGCTAATAGTGTAGTAGCTTTCAACCTCAAGAGTTATGGTATTGGGCCAAGAAAGAGTCTTAACAACGAAGGCAAGTAGAGAACAGAATCTTTCTGAATATTGTATTCAGCCAAAGTAAGGCCATCGTCTAGTAGCCTACCAGAAAAGATAAGTATTTGCTGGTCTAGAGGAACCCCTTCTTTGTCATGAATCTGTGTCTTGACATGATAGATAGTATCAGAGCTTTTAACGTCAAGGGTTAGGGTTTTCACCGTAAGAGTCTTTACATGGATTTGCATCATTGTATTCATCTGGAAACAAAACATAATTAAAAAGAAATAAGTATCCTCAAAGCTTCTTATACACGCAAAAACGAGAAACCCTAATTTGTAATAATCGCAGTTATAGTAAACAGGGGAACAGAACGAAAAGTTCAGACACAAAAGTTGAAGAGAAGAGTCAGAGAAACATAAACCTTAAGGTTGAGAGAGGAACTGAATTCAGTTCGATTTAGGGTTTGCGAGAGAAGAAGAATGATTATACAAGGAGAGGGTAAGGTAATTAGGTTTGTTTTTATAGGCACGTTAAAAGGAAAACATAAATCTAATGAAAATATCAGCTTAAAAAGAAAAAAAGGAAAACTTTGCGTTCTGTAATTATCTTAAAGATGTATGTAATGTAAATTTGTTAAGATTGTATTTATAAAGTTTTGACAAGTATTGGACACAAAGCCCAAAAGTTAGTCTTTAGCTAGTTTTGTTAATCTTGTGTTATGGACCGATTCAATACCCAGACCTCTTGCTAAATTTGTATAACGAAAGAAAACCTTGCATGAAAACCGAACCAGATATGCGGAAACCGAAACAGATATATAGAAACATTTTGGAAATAGAAAATGTTTTTTCTTAATAAATTAGGATACAAATATGTTTTGGAAACATATGCTATATATATATATATATATATATATTATATAAAGTATGGCTTTCAAAGTTAGTCATTAACGTGATCGTGAACGTGTCAGCTGGATCGATAAGATAGTGACATGTATCGATTTTAAATTTTATTAAAATATTTTAAAATATAACATTTAAAAGTTCTAAACTTATTTTTTTAACGCTGAATGATTCAATATTATTAGAAAATGAGTGTGCATAACAAAACCATAAGCCATAAGATGGAAACCAAAAATCGTAAAGGAAAAGAAACCAAGAATTAAACTCCACGACGTTTGTCCCTTTCAATCCGGTCATGAAGCCAAGACGGACCACCAAGTGCTAGATACGAAGTTAGTCGACCATCCCGTGCACCGCTGCAAGCAATTTCCCTAGCCAATAAATTAGCTTTCGGTGAAGAAAGGTGAAAAGAAACCTTCCGCATCACCCGTATTACTTGCCCGATCTTAGATAACGATGCACGATATTTAGGCCAAGAAACTGGATTTGTGATAGCTTCCCAAGCTGCCTTACAGTCCAACCAAACTTCACAAATGTCATAATGAAGATCATGTAAACTAGATAAGCTCCATAGAACACATTTCAGCTCCGATGCAATACGATTATAACAAGGCCGAAAAGCATCTCTCGCATGAAGCATAACATCTCCTTCATGATTACGCAAGACCCAAGCTCCACCACTAAAAGAAGATTCATTTATCCAAGATGAATGAATATTGCATTTGAGCGTCCCATACGGCGGATGAATCCAAAGTTTTCCGGTTGCCAAAAGTACTCTACCACCAACCCGGAACTCATTCTCACGGTTTTCTTGTTGTTGACACCATTCCTCCATGTCTCTTAATGCCGTGACCAACACGATATGGGGGTTTATAGCTTGTTGTGAGAACACTAACCCGTTTCTAGCTTTCCAAATCTCCCAAAGTAGCCATGGTATCACTGCTCGCAAATGTGAGGCTAAAATATATACAAAAAAGAATATTTAACTTATACTAAAACATTAAACATAATCGTCATCATAAATAAAAATGAGAAATTCTTACTAATAACCTTTTTATGATACCCTTTTGCAAAACTACCCTCTTTTTGTCATTTTTATTTTGCCCTCTTTTAAATTTTAGTGACCATTTTACCCTAGTTGAAAGGATATTCCTTCCTTTGTATGAAATGTTCCTTCCAAAAATTTCTCCCCCAAAAAATTCCGCCAAAATCTTTTCCGACAAATTTTCTAGCCAAAAAATTTTGCGCAAAAAAAGACTTTACAAAAATTTTCCCGCCAAATATTTTTAAAAGGGTTTACAAGGATTTTTAAAGGATTACAAGAGTTTTTAAATGATTTTTAAAAGATTTTTAATGGTTTTAAAGGGATTTAGAAGCTCACAAAAGTTTCTGAATGGTTTTTAAAAGGATTTAAAATGGGTTTTTAAAGTTTTTATAAGTTTATAAAAGTTTTAAAAGGATTTACAAGGATTTTCAAATGGTTTTTAAAAATTTACAACGATTTTTAAAGGTTTTTTTTTAAAGGATTTACAAGTTTTTTAAAGGATTTACAAGTGTTTTCAAAGCATTTACAAGGATTTAAAATTGGTTTAAAAAGGATTTACAAGGATTTTGAAAGATATTTACAAAGATTTAAAAATAGTTTTAAAGGATTTACAAAGGTATTTAAAGGGTTTTCAAAGTTTACAAATGTATTTAAAGGGTTTACAAAGGTTTTTGAAGGTACTACAAGGACTTTAAAATGGTTTTAAGGATTTACAAGGGGTTTTAAAGGGTTTTAGAAGTTTACAGAAATTTTTATTAAAGGATTTATCACGGTTATAAGGAGTTTAAAGGGATTTACAAGAGTTTATAAATGTTAGAAAATGATTTACAAAGTTTTTAAAAGGTTTACGAAAGTTTTAAAAGGTTCACTACAAGAAAACATGGATTTTACAACTACATTTGGCGACTACATATAATGACTATAAGACGACAATTTTATGACCACCAATATTTAGTCGTAACTTAGTCGCCTTTTTATGACTACATATAGTAGTCGGTATTTTAGTCGTACTTTGACGACTATTTAATGACTATATTACATATAAGAACAGGTAATCGCTAGATAGTCACTAATTTAGCGACTATATTATATATCGGAACAATTAGTCGCTAATTAGTCACTAATTTAGCGACTAATATGCGACTCTTTGTAAAGGTCACTAAGAAGTCGCATTTCAGTCGCTATTTTAGAAAATCAAAATTTTTAAAATTTAACCCAAAACTTTTAACCAAACTCCAAAACCTAAATCATAAGATCTAAATAACTTTCCATTTTTCTAAGAAGTTAATTAATAAACCATAAAACCAAAACAGAACCATCATTATTATATATACATATAACCAAGATTTAATATTTATATGAAAATATAATTTTACAAATCTTAAGCCATTCATATATAATGCATATATAGAAATAAAATCATAAACCATTCAACCAAAATATATGTATCAAACCAGTACGAATAACTATTTAGTATTTACAGATAATTTGCAAAAAAACAAAATACTTAAAATTTAATTTAATTAAAAATATATTTTAATTTAGTCAGTTTGAAACCTAAAACTAATCATTTTTTAAATCTAAATCAAATATAATTTTCTTCTGAATCTTAAAACCCCAATTCCCAAATCCTAAAATTTAAATTTCATTTCTTGAATTATGAATTTTAAATTGCAGAATATATTAAATTATAAATTTTTAATGGAACTAATTATTCTTTAAATAGGATTTACCAAATAGAAAATTATTTAAACAATGAAGCTTTTTCATTGGATGATATGTAAACATAAGGATTACAATCTGAACCATTGATTTAATTAATCCAACGGACAAAATAGCTTGCCTCTTTTCTCCCCTTCTCTTTCTCTCCTTTGGCCGATTAACTTTCTCTTCTTCTCCTTTGCCTTACTACGCCGCTTTGCTTGAATCAATTTCATCTTCATCGTCTTCATCTGCGTTGTTGTTTTCTGATAAAGAAATAACAACACACCGATTTAGAATTTCAAACAACGAAATGAACCAATGTTTACAAACAACAAAGATCCAGATCCCACCTTACAAGAGTCTAGAAATGAGAAACAACTCCAGTAAAAGATGAGCAACACACCAGCAAACCCAGAATTTAGAGAGGAGATGATTACAATATAATCTTATGAAAAATCGTAATGAAGAAGACGATACAGGTCTTCACTCTTCTTTATTTGTTTCAGCTTGTAACAACACCTTAGACGTGGCTCTTTCTCCTCCACTCTTTTATTCACCGTTAGATTAAATCACGTGTCATCCTACTTGCTTGCATAAGGAATCCTATAACAATCCTCCTCTGTTTGAAGACCTTTTAAATAAGCCCAATAAAATCAAACAGGGAAAACGCAAGGTCCATCCGCTTCGTCTCCAACAAGCGTTGGACTCCGAATCTTAGGCCACGTGGCGCAGCGGGAGTGGGCTAAAAATAAAGATTTTTCTTTGGTTTATTATTTTGTGTTTTGTCGAAAGAAGAAAAAATCCCCAAATCGTGTTTCTTCCTCTTTTGTTCGAACCCTAGTTTCATCGACCATGGGAACGATTTTTGATCTCTGTTATTTCTTCTTTCTCTGTCAAACACAATCGATTTAGGGGCTTATCGAAATCCTTCATTCGAAATCCACCGTCTTATCGAAATCCTTCATTCTTTTTCTTCTCCGGGAGATCTCACCGTCTCTTAATCCACCGTCTTTGTCCATCCTCCGTCTTTGTCCACGCTCCTCCGCGTCTTCTGGATCTCGGCCTTTTCCCCTTCCTAGTTTCTCCGTGTTTGTCCATCCTAGTCAGGTACAAGTCTCTTCTCAGTCTTGTTCTTATTTTGTTCACTTTCTTCTTTGGTTGAATTCACCTTGTCTGTAAAGTTTACTATTGTTGATTCACAATTAACTAGCGTTGGATATTTGGTTCTCTCTAGTTCGTTATTGTAAAAGCTTATCAGAATTAAGGTTTTTATCGTTTGATTTATTGTTTAAACTCGAGTGTAAACATCATCTGTCTTTTTGTGATATTTAGGTTACGGTATAATTAGATGGCATTGGAATTATCTGTTGTATTGTAACATTAAGTTGTGATCTGTTGTTTAGAAGTGGTATGATAGAGGATTTGCATGATTTGTATCTTTTCTCGGTATGTTGATATGTTGTTTAGGAGAGGTTCTGAGGAGAATGTTGGTTTACTGAGTTAACTATCTGAGTTATATTTCCAACTCTATGTAGATTTACTGAGTTAGCTATATGAAATATATGTTTAAGAAAGGATCTGATTAACCTTAATGCATTTGATACAAGTGTTTACATGATGGTTAACTATTATTTCTTTTCTTTGTTTCTGAGGATCGAAGTTTAGGATAGCCTGGAAAACTCAAGCGGATTCATACAGCACATTTGACTCCTCCCTTAAGAGGTATGTCACTCAATCGTTTTAGTTTATAGGTAATGTATATCATGATCTTGAATGCGAGCCTGATGAAC
>NW_006238917.1:13437207-13460052 GCF_000375325.1 Capsella rubella | reverse complement strand
TTGATAAATTGTTGTTGTATATTGATCTTAATCCTTAGGTCATTTGTATGAGCTTTGTTTATCATTGGTTTCAAGTAAACCGTCTGTGGAGCTTTATGAGATTTGTTTATATAATAGCATTGAAACCTTAAATTGAACTATGCTTGCATAAATTGTCTTATATATAGAAGATCCATCTGACTGGTGGTTAGTGAACTAAGAATTTGTGTTATATATATTGTTCTGACATAAGTCATTGTATTGTTTTGAATTGATCTAGTTAGAAGAACTTAAAATTTACACTTAAAACTTAACTATCTTCTTTATTCTTCACTGTTAATAATTAGAAACCATTGTATTATGGTTGAGCACTATTTGCTACATTAATATTTGAATGGTGATTTGATAGAAGTAGGTAATACATTGCTTTAACTTTCTGTAATAACTCTACAAAGTCTCTTTATGAACTTTGTAGAAATTAACTCCTTCCATCTACCTTCTTCTTTCATCCTTCTATTTTGCTTCTTCTCCATCTGTTTTGCTTCTTCTTTTACCTTTGATCCTTCTATTTTTGGCTTCTTCTTTGATCCTTCTGTTTTGCTTCTACTGTGACCTTCTGTTTTCCTTTTTCTATGACCTTCTGTTTTGCTATACATATGTTCTTCTTCGACTTTGAGACGTCTGTTTTGCTACTTCTTTCAACCTTTCTGTTTTGCTTCTGCTTTCCTCCTTCTGTTTTCTTCTTCTTTGACATTCAGTTTTGGTGCCTTGTTTGACCTTCTGTTTTCCTTCTTCTTTGACATCTGTTTTGCTACTTCTTTCAACTTTCTTTTTGCTTCTTTTTAAACTAAACAGTCACAATGGATTCAAACAATCCGTATGGGGGTTCACCTGGGTACTTTAGTTTAAAC
Organism: Capsella rubella; assembly: GCF_000375325.1. NCBI lineage: Eukaryota > Viridiplantae > Streptophyta > Magnoliopsida > Brassicales > Brassicaceae > Capsella > Capsella rubella. The sequence continues at coordinate 13,459,162 of NW_006238917.1, read as the reverse complement.
AATTTTCCTTATGACAGCTTCTCCCAAAATGTCAACTTTGGCTCTACTCCTCCCACCCAATTCCCACCTTTTAGCCAACAAACATCTCAAGGAAGCCAAAACCCTTCTCTTAGCCAAAACCCTTCTCTTAGCCAAAACCCTTCTCTTAGCCAAAACCCTTCTCCCAGCCAAAACCCTACTCGCAGCCAAAACCCTTCTCAAGCCACCCCAAATGCTAATAGGGAGAGAAGGCAATGGAACTCCTCAGATGACCTAGTGTTGATTAATGGGTGGCTTAACACATCAAAGGATGTGATTGTGGGCAATGACCAAAGGTCAGGCACCTTTTGGCAAAGGATTTCTGAGTATTATGGAGCTAGTCAGCATGTGAAGAATGGTGCAGAACGACGACTGCCAGATCATTGCAAGCAGAGATGGGGTAGAATAAGCAAAGAGGTCAGCCACTGTTGACGAATATATACGTCTTGGTCAAACGACGGCTCGTAAGTGTTTGGAAAATTTTGTCGTGGGAATTGTTGACTTATTTGGCGATGAATATCTAAGGCGCCCTACAGAAGAAGATCTCCAAAGACTACTTTATATTGGAGAACAAAGGGGTTTTCCAGGGATGGTTGGAAGCATTGATTGTATGCATTGGGGGTGGAAAAGTTGTCCAACCGCATGGAAAGGTATGTATTCTCGAGGAACCGGAAAGCCAACTATTGTTTTGGAGGCGGTTGCTTCACAAGATCTCTGGATATGGCACGCGTTTTTTGGAGCACCAGGTACATGTAATGATTTAAATGTTCTTGATCAATCACCGGTATTTAATGACATTATACAAGGTCATGCCCCTCAAGCAAACTACTATGTCAACGGAAGGGAGTATAACATGACTTACTATCTTACGGATGGTATTTATCCCGACTGGGCGACATTTATTCAATCAATCCGACTACCACAAACCCCGAAACATTCGTTGTTTGCAAAACGTCAAGAATCTGCACGGAAAGATGTTGAGCGTGCATTTGGAGTCCTTCAATCAAGAATCGCCATGGTTAAGAATCCATATCTTCTATGGGAAAAAGAAAAAATCGCTTACATTATCAGAGCATGTCTCATACTTCATAATATGATTGTTGAAGATGAACGACATTCATACACTCTCTTTGACGACCAAGAATTCGTAGAAGATGGCCCGGATATTACGTTTTCAAACAATATGGCTACAAATCTCGACGGTATAGGTGATCGTCGCAGAAGAATACGTGATAAACAAGCACATCACCAATTAAAAGAGGATTTGATTGAGAATATATGGACAAAATTTGGACATCTTCCAAATGATTAAAAACGTTTCTAAGTTTATAATTTCTATTTTTGTATCTTTTTAAGTTTATGTTTTTAATTTTAAAGAGTTTATGTATCTTTGATGTTTGTATCTTTTTTTTTAATATATTTTTCTTTTTCATAATTAAAAAAATAAATTAATAATTTTATTTTATATTATTTTATTATTATAAAATTAAGAACCAACAGGTTTAACCAATAACTATCACATTTGGTTTGGTTCTTAAATTTAACTATTACATTATTTATATAATATTCATCCCATAAGATGCATCTTGGCAATTATGCTGATAATGATGCTCTAAGGAATCCTATAACATTTTCATCCTCCCAAGTTGATAGATCTGGTACAGAGCACTCTTGCGGGATCGTAAATCTCAACCGTAGATTTTCACTGCCCTTCACCGTCCAACAGCTTCAGGTTCAATTTCTTTCAGATCTCATCAATTCTAGTGGAATTTAACCTTCACGGTGTATAAACTTCACTATATCTTGCGTAAATTGAAATGGGGTTGGCTTGAATTCACTAAAGATCATGGCTTATATCCTTGATTGAGGCAGATCGAAATTCGGTTTCAAAATGGGAGAGCAGCAGATTCATACTAGGTAGAAGAGTCAACTCGAGAGAGATTTTGACTCCCTCAAGAAACAATTTGAGTCTCTTAAATCCGACAATGATACTCTACTTGCCTACAACAAGAAAATCCTTGAAGAGGTATGTATATAAACGTATGCATTTATATTGTCAATTGCTTAATTCAGTATACGATTTGATTCAGTTTTTTTTTTTGTTTTACAAGACTAATACGTAATAACCAACATAAACTGAAATTTAGTACTACAATTTGACAAACTCGTTTATGATTCTTGGCTTAGATTGGTACAATTTATATGGTTTACATGTGTTTGTGAATATGTATATTTTGGGTGGTAAGTAGGATTAGATTTATTAAATACAGCAAGCTATAGATTATTGCAAGGCACATCATCGTACACTATGTTTGTCATTGTATAAAGGATTCTAGAAGGTAGGCATTACAATAATCATAATTTTTGGTTTTGTTTACAAATCAGAATCTATTTTGTGTTAATGCAACAATGCATAGATCTGCGGCTGAGAGTCTGATATGATCCAGGCCATTGAAATATGTTTCTCATTGCAGCTTTTGCTTGGTTACTTGCCACCTGAACGTTCACTCTGGTCATGGGAAAATTCTCTCTTGTTGTGAAAACAACGTCATATACAACAACGTCATGTTGGGCAGTCCAAGGGAAATTGTTAACCAATGTTATTTGTGTTTATTCAATCCAGTTTAGGTGTTAATTAATGCTACAAATACACTTCATCTTTCTTCAGTTTTTTGTGTCATTGTGTGTTTATTTGATATAATCTGAAATGAGTGTGTGTTTGTGTCTTATGACTGTATGATTCAAAGGAGATAGTTGAATCATTGAATACATATCCTTATTGGTTACTGAATCATTTGTTTGATGCAGTTTTTGATAACATCAATTAGGGAGATAAAAATGCTGAAGCAGTATCATGAGAATGTGTTCAAAAGCACAAATCAAACTGAGATTCAAGACTGCTGCAGGGTACACAAAAGGCTTCAAATAAGGAATACGAGGCAATTGAGAGTTTGCTTCAAAGTTCAAACCATTATATATGTAAATGTTCATCTTTTTTTCTTTTGTTATGTTCTCTGTTTGGAGTATGATTAATTTTTATTTTTTATTTTATTTTGTAATATCATTTTTAAAAAATAATGGTTTCATAATAATAAATAGAATAGTTTTATTTTTAATATCAATTCTTCTGAAAAATATTATTAATTATTTAAATATATTTAAAAATAATTAACAAATATATGTATGATTACTAAATAATATATATAAATACAATATTGTATAAACACATAAATATAATATAAATATGATTGTAGTTGTAGTGTAGTCGTAAATTAATCACTAATTTTGGTGACTACGTTACAACTGATGTCTGTAGTCGTAAAAGTAGTTGTAACGTAGTCGTAATGTAGTCGCTAAATTACGACTAATTTAGTAACTACGCTACGACTACTTTACGACTACCAACATTAGTCGTAATGCAGTCGCTATTTAGCGACTATTTTTACGACTACATGTTTTAGCGACTGTCGATTTACGACTATGCGTATTAGTCGTTATTTAGTCGTAAATCACCATTTAGCGACTATTTTCCTACTATTAACGTAGTCGCCAAAACCGTGTTTTCTTGTAGCGTTTACGAAAGTTTTTAAAGGATTTTTAAGGGGTTTAAAATATTTACACGGTTTTTTAAGGGTTTTAAAATATTTACAAGGTTTTTAAACGGTTTTTGAGGAATGACGGAAAAATTTTGGCGAGAAATTTTGTCGGAAAATTCTTTTGCGGGAAAATTTGGGGATAAATTTTTTTGAAGGAATATTCTTTTTGTTGGAAGGAATATTTCTTTCTACATCATGTGTTATATTAAATGAGGGTAATTTAGTCATTTTGTACATTGAAAAGGGTATTTTTGAAAATGGACACATAGAGAGGGTATTTGTAGAAAAAGGTATCATGGAAAGGTTATTTGTCCAAATCCCCAAATAAAAATAAACATTTGTAAAGATTGAAATTTTTTCTATGTTTCCATGTCTGAAACAAGAACGGATATAACTTACATATCCAACTGAATATGAGCTTTGGGTCATGCCGACCAGTGCTCCAAAGATCATAGAAGTAATTCTACAGCAAAATGAAAATTTGATGTATTATACTTTCATAGGAACCATATATAGAAACACGCAATATTAGAAGAAATAGAGATTTTAGGCGCAATAGAAAGAAATATTGTAACCGAGATGTGTAAATCATTATAAATATTATTTTTCTCTGTGCATGCATGCGCTTTGCACGCCATCGACACATTGCTTTCCTCTTATTCTTCATTGGACGGTTTGGTTCAGATCGATTCCGCCTTCATTTCCCAACTAAAAAAAAGATAAGGTTGTATCATATCGAAATTTTGATTTGTTTTCCCCACCCAATGAAATGGAAAATTTATAACCCTCTATTTCTACTTTGGGTCCCTTTATCTTTCTGAATCTAGAGCATTCATCGAGATATCGAAATATTCAATTAATTTATTAGTTTTCAACACATGTTTCAATATTTTCAGTATGATAACTTAAAATATGTATATCATTTTCCTTTTTGGAAAATAAAAACGAAAAAAACAAGTTTCAATGTTTTTTAATTGTTTTATTCGGTTTGATAGTTCATGTGTTTAATAGAAATTTAACTGATCACTAATCTGGTTCACACGGGATACGGATCTGTTATCATGTCGATCTGAAATTAATGGTGAAACAATTATTATTGCAAACAATCACAAACTTGATTAAAATAAACCAATATATGTATATGCTATAAATGTTATACCTATGTAAATATATTACATATTTTCCTATCTATTGTACTAAAATATAAAATCTAAAATAAGTAAATTATTATTCAAACCACGGTTATGACGTGCAAAACATCTTCTTATAATTAAAAGAGAAGTACACACTGAAAATTTGACAAAATTATCCTCTAAATTAAGGAAGAAGAATTAACAAATCGATCAGGGGTAATTTTTAAAGTCCACCCACAATTTCGTCAGATCATTTGTAGAATTGAGCACATACGAGTTTCGTTATCTTGGAATAAAATAATGGACATGTAAATCCATAACCGAATTTAATAAGTTAATAAGACCTATTTAAAACAATTTATAATCCAATCCAATACAAATCAAAATGATATTGTGGAAATAGATCAAGTCATTAGTAAAAGACAATTGAATCAGATAAAATGTGATATTTACAATCTAACCATCGACCCTTTATTCTCAAATTCCAAGTTGAAAGCCCTAATTTCCCAATTTTCCATTTTCCTTCACCACGCTATTCTTTCTTTTTCCCTCTGTCGGAGACGAAAACACAAACACTCTCGCCGCAGACGAGCTTCGTTCTTCCCTCTTCTCTCATTTCTCTCTAGCATCCTTCTTATTTTCTTTGGAAGCTTATTTGATTCTTCTTTATGGAACATTACTCAGCAAAATCTTCCTTTTTTTTGTCTTGTTCAAACTTCAGCGAGTTTTGCCATGAGAAATCCACTGTCACTGCCCGTGAGAATTGAGGGTAAGCTTTATTTTCTCTGTTGTCTTTGTATCTTGTTTGATTGGTCCCCCTTTTTGATTGATAGTATTGAGTTTAGTTTTGTGAATTGTGTGAAACGGATTTGAGTGTTGGGTTTTTGAGTTTGTGTGAGTGTTGAATTTTTGAGTTTTGTGTGGCATTTTCTTAAAAGCTTCGCTGATTTTGCTGGTTCATGTTGTCAGCTCATTGTTACTTTTCCTTATCTAGTGTTGTAGCTAGAATTATGTAGATAATGAGAGCTTTTGTGAAGTGTGAAAAATGTGTGAATCAAATTTGATTATGTTATGAGTTTTTGTGAGAGCTTATTTATTGTGTACTAATAGGTACAACTATTATGTGAGTAATTTCTTTTTGTAATTTGCTGTTTGTATTGCATGAAGTAAAGATGAATATGGAAGACGACACATAACCACTTCAACCTGAAAACTTTTTCTTTAGTCACAACGAGTATGGAAAGAGTTACAAATTATCAACAAGGTGTCGCATTACTAAGACGCTGAAGGCCTTAGAAAAGCTAGACAAGTCAGAAATAGAATGGTTTACAAAGCACAAGTAGTTCAAGCATATAGGGCACTTGGCTAGGCAAGGAATAATAAGATGACCAGTATGTGGATGCTCCTTCTTCGGACTGCTTCTACACAAAAGAAGAGGGTATGCTGGTTCGTGGTGAATAGCACTCCAATACGCTATTCAATGAGAGAACATGCTATCATCACTTGTTTTGATTGCCATGAGTATGAGTCAGATTATAATGCTGAGAATTTTGGTAACTATGAATTTATGGAGAGGGTATTTGGATATACAAAAATAACTGTGAAGGATTTGGAAAGAAAGCTGGCGTCAATGGATGGTAAATGTGCTGGAGATCGCTTGCAAGTGGTTGTCTTATACTTTATATGCACGGTAATAATAGAAGGAGAAAGTATGATAGCATATATCCCTTCGTTCTAAAGATAGTGAATAACTTGAAAGCAGTAGAAACCTCTTAAGAAAGTGTAAGAGGCGCTAAGGATGGATGTCCACTGATGCGCAAGAGGAAATTCAAAGATAATGGCATGACATGTTTTCCACTTGATCAACTAAATGAAGCACTAGGAACAACTAATGTAAGAACTTATTTTTGTATTTTTATTTTTGGACAAAGTAAGAACTTGTTTTGTAGTAGTTAATTAAAACATAGAAATTGTGATAACCTTTGTTTTATTGTCCTTTGTAGGACATCATTAGTATCCTAAAACCATCAGCAGCTGAGGAAGCTCTTTTGCTTGACATTATAGAGCTAGTTAAGACTTATTTGACCCTATTACTGATGCGTGGAACGAATGTCTCGATGTACATCAAAAGAAAATTTGGTGGAAGGATCTGTATAAGTTAGATGTTACTTCTCGAGGATTTGGAGAAGATTTCCCAGCAGTTGAAATTATGGAAGTGACAGAACAAGAAAATATTCCAGCATCTGAATATATGGAGGAGCCGCAGCTACCCGAACAATTGATGATGAAGAGGATGATGAAACCAATGGCAGATGAGCTTAAGGATATTAAAGCAAGACTGGCAGATGTTGAAAGTTATGTAAACATGCCAAGGGATTATGATCATAATTTTTCAGCCAGAGAAGCAGTTAATTTAACATGGAAAGACTCAGAGTTTCCGAGAGAAGAAGAAATTGTTAGGAAAGAAAAAAAGAAAAGATGGAGAAGAGGAAGTACCTGGTGAGACGACTAATAACATGATAAATTCATGTGAGATGGTTGATGATGATATTGTGGCTGGTGATAAGGATGTTGGTGATGATAATATGAGCACAGGTAGAGAGATGGCTGGTGATGATGATATGAGGACTCGTAGAGAGATGGCTGGTGATGATGATATGAGGACTGGTGAAGAGATGGGTAGTGATGATGTTGTGGCTCGTGATGATGATATAAGGACTGGTAGTGAGACCATGGTTGGTGATGAAACTGTTGATGAGGAGGAGATGGTTGATGATAATACCTTGTCTAGTGATGATGAAGACATGTTTGGTGATGGTACTGTGGCTGGTTATGAAAATGATGGTGTTAATATGGTTGGTGATGAATCATTTGCCGGTAATGAGAATGATGGTGTTAAGATGGTTGGTGATGAGATTATGGCTGGTGAAGAGATAGATGGTGATGATACAATGGCTAGTGATGAGACTGTGGCAGATGAGAAGATTGCGGCTGTTGGTGTGGACACGAGTGGTGGTGATAAATGTGTTATACAAAAGAAAAAACAGAAGTTTAAGCAATGTGCTAAGAAAAAATGTCACTTGGCACCGAAGAGGAAAATCAAGCCTTCAATTCATGTAAGTTCGCCTTTTACGGAAGAAAAAAAGAAGAAAAAGAACAAGGAGAAGAAATGATACATATTTTGTATGTTTGATAACTTAGATAAGTTAGTATTTATGGTTGTTGTGTTTGTATGTTGTCATTCTTCTTATTTTGTTTGTATTTTGGTATTAGGTACAACTGATACGATCAGATACAACTTTGTCAATTTCTATATAAATCTTTGGTTTTAGGTACAACTATGTTATTGTTATTGGTTTTGTATCAATAGTAACCCACGTGTGCTGGAGTTTTTATTTATTTATTCACATGTTCTGTAATTTGGCAAAAAAAAAGAATATATAAACTTGACACCGTCATTTTATAAAATATATTAAAAGTTTGGCAACATACACTATTTAGGCGCCGTCATTCTTGAAAATAGATTAAATAATGGAAATATTTAGCTCATAGTTTTTCAGTTGTACTCAGTTGCACCACTCGTACAAGCTGTTAGTCTTTTGCTTTGGTTTCCTTTGTCGATATTCTCCAGCAGATTTAAACCATTTTTCTTGTCTCCTTCCTTGTTTTACTTCATAGTCTGGAGGTGAGGCAAACAAAGATTTTATCTGATCGGGAACAGTCCATTAAGATATATGTAGAACCGGATAAATTGTCTTGTAATACGCTAAAACCCAAAGTTCAATCCAATAAAATTTTGAGGCCAAGTGATGTAACTCCAGATCAGGCGCTGCGTTCTTCTTTGCTTCTCTTGCAGCAGCTATTATATGCACACATGGATATCTATTTATATCAAACCGCTTACAGCTGCAAGTTTTTGTTTTAAAATCTACCAAATATTTAATACCATCACGTCCAGTCACACTGTATTCAAGTCGATAACTATTTAACTCCAGCACTGGCAGCAGTTTTGCTTCCGCACAACTTGTATGGAGTTTGTTTTCCACAAAAGGAACTAATTTCTGCCCATTCGTAATTTCTAAAGAAGCCTTCCTATGTTTGTTAAACCAATCAGCAAGTTTCTGAACAATCACATATATCATTGGTAATAGTGAAAGCTTCCTTACATCTTTAAAAACACTATTAATAGATTCAACACAATTGGTAGTGTCTATATTGTACCTTTCACCTGGAAAGTTATATCTTGCCCCCTTTTTCACTTTAGTGATTTTATCTAGGTACGCACGTGAAGAAGGATACATAGACGAGAAGTCACCGTAAAGACGTAAGAACTCAGCCTCAGTATAAGCCCGAGCATACTCCCTGAACTTCACTACAACTGTTTCTTTCTTGACTCCAAAAACACTTCCTAACACATTCTGAGACAAGTGGAAGATACAACATCTATGTTGAGACAATGGATATATCTCACCTATTGACTTCATGAGGCTGTGGTTTCTATCCACAACAAACACCATTTCATGATCATCTGGTACAACCGTTTCTAGCTTATTGAAAAACCAAGCCCAACTTAAATTATTCTTAGCATCGACTACACCAAAAGCTATCGGATAGTGGTGATGATTTGGATCTTGAGCAGTAGCGAAAATGAGTACTCCACCATGTGAAGTCTTAAGGTGGATTGCATCATCATTTATTACCTTTCTCATCACACAAAGACCATCAATGCAAGCTCCCAACACAAAGAACAAGTATAGAAATTTATTTTCCTTATCCACTTCCACATATGAAATTGTATCAAGATTCATCTTTCTTAACATGAACAAATAAGAATGCAAAAGCATAAAACTATCCTCGGCAGTACCACAAATTTCACTAGCAGCTTGTTTTTTCCCTCTCCATGCGGTAGAGTATGACACTGAATAATCTTCTGCCAAATTTTTTTTTGGACTTGGCGTGTGAAACTTACCTAGATAATCTTCTGCCAAAATAAAAGTAACTATCCTTGGTGTGCCATTCCTTCTATTTACACTTGTACTTGAAGTTGTCCGAGAGCACGTTTGAATCTTCTTGTGAGTTCTAATAGAAAAACACTCGGACGTATTACACGTCGCAGCTTGTACTTTTAACCACGTATCTTGTTAGATCTGACTTGATTACATCAAACTCAAAACAGTTCTTATGGCCAGCCATTTCAACTAAATTATGCACTACTTTTTTGCTTCCAAATTCTTGACCTACTTTGATATTAAGACCATCCTCCCATGCAATACATACAGACTCATTTCTCTCTACACCAATATCTTTAAACATTTCAAGATTATCCACATTATAATCTTTTCCATCATGCTCCACCACCTCATTTTGTTATGAAGGTTCCCCTAGGTAAAGAATTTCGCTATTATCCGCTTTACAAATTGGAAGAATCTCTTCATTACTAGGAACAACTTCCCTAACCAAATATTCTCTTGAACCTTGCTTAAATCCGTGATTTTCCTCAGTCCTCTGATTTTCTTCAACGATATTGGTAACCTCCACATGCAAAACACTTCTATACCCTTCTTTATTCACTTGATTTAAGTAACACACAAAATCTTCATCGTCTCGAATGTCATTTGGTTTCTTACGTTCCATTAATAGTAATGGAAGATAACTAATCTTAAGCTGAGTTATAGCCTCATCTACTCTCATCTTGTTGCATATTTTTTCAACCAAACCAAAATATGATACCTCACGAATTGATGTCTTCATGAGAAAATAGTACATTCTATCTTCTTTTGAAATCCATCGTACATCTTCTCCTACACTTGAATAATACCTCTCATAATCAAAGTGTATGACTGATAAACTGCTTTTCATTGTCACCTAAAAAAAAAAAAAAAAAAACCTTAATTTCCCAGCAGCATAGTTGTCCGTAGTAGTACTAGTTGTTCAAATCGAAGGACTTAAATTGCCCAGAAACATAGTTGTTCCTAGTAGTACTGACTGCACCAATCGAAAAAAATATTGTCTCAACAAATCTAATCCAAAAATTAGCATTATACCCACAATTCAATATTGCCTATTCATGCTTAACACCATAATCGACTAAGAATGCAAGTTTACTAACCTAATCACCAAGAAAACCAAACAAAATTACAAATCTACAATTTTCTAATTAAAATCTGTAAATTAGAAAATTGTAGACTTGTAATACAAGAAAACCAAACCAAACTTCTAATATTTTATCAAGGTAAGTTAATATGTAATCGTAATACTAAATTACACATTGTAACACGAGTTAAAGTTTGAACTTGAACTAGAAATAACAAATACTATATAGATTTTAATTACAAAATTTTACACTTTACCTTGATAAAATATTAGAAGTTTTAATTTGATGTTTAAATAAGCTAATGTGACAAAACATTATTTTGACGAAAAAAATTTAGTACTTGCGGATCAATAGGTTAAACGGGAACATTAGTGTGTTATATGATGAATTATCTCAAATTCCAACATAGTTGTATATAAAGACAAAAATTTCACTGGCAGTATGTCTTGGTTTAAAACCAATGTTCAGATCTACCAAAACAAGGACACAATAAAAAATAATCATCAAATTCTATATACTGACACTAATTCTCAACAAAAAAAAAAAAAAACATTAGATAACGCATGGAACCAAACCTCCTGTTTTCGCAAAGGTTTGCACGTACACTGCAAGTCCGCAACTATTCCTTTTAAATTAATCAACCTGCATATTACTACCATAAAACATATTTTTATAATACGTTAGTATTTTATATAAACCATCATCTCATAACATTTACTAACATAAAAATTATAAAATACAAACATTATTCTGCAGTTTACCGGGTTCAAACCTAGATCACATATAATAGAACATGTTAAATAATCATTATTTTTTTAATAAAAATAATAGAATGTTGAAATAAGAATAATGTGATCTAAACCATTTATAAGTTTTTAATCTACGGTGTATCGTGGACTAAACAACTTATATTCTTCCCCTACATTTTAACCACTATAATACTATATAATAAATATATGAGATTATGAATTATGAAAAATATATTAACTTAAAAATATATATAAATTTTAATTTTCCAACAATTTCATTTGTAAGTATAACTAAAATTTCACATCCAACCCCTCTGGATCAAACGATATCACCGATAGACCTACATACTAATTAATTTAATTTAAAATAGTTACTTGAGATAGAAAACTTTTATTGATTATGATAATAAAATTCTATGCTAAAAAGAAAGAAATACTATACAACATACAACTTATGAAATAAAAAATATAATAATAAAAATTTTCCCGCGGCATACCGTGGGTTTAAACCTAGTGACATATATAGGATGAGACAAATTTTATGTCCCATAATAGACAAACCATTTTTCTGTTACTATTTTTCTTTTAATTGTGGTTGTCTTTATTGATAACAAAACATATCTAATTATTCTTTTGTCTAAATCGAAATAAAAACAAATCAGATATTAAACTACTACAAGTTTAAATCATAAATGTTAATGACATTCCTAATAATTATGTTACAAACATAACTACACGCGTACGTAATATATTGTAAACCTGATAACAAAGTTAAAAATCAATATCAAACGTACGTACGGATCTGAATCTAGTTAATTAATTAATTATAGAGATTTTTAAATAGAACAACTAGTAACTTTTACTCATTAATCTCTATCAAATTATTTTTCATTAATAATTTAGTTTTTTTTTGTTTTGTTTTGGCATCCATAAATAATTTAGGTGTAACTTTAAAAATGGATTTGTGCCTATGTTGTTATAATTTGACTGTGAATTAATTCCCATTAAAATCCCTATTTTCTAACGTAAAATAAATAAAAATACAAAACCGACGGTGCAGTACTCTAGTAATTACTATGAGTCGTGGAGGGTAGTTTCGTCCATACTTCGTACTTAGTTTTCTTAACATGCGTCGGTGTTGTGTTATATTAAAAAGCTTCATGCGTTCCTTCACCGTGAAATTCTCACTTCGTCGCTGCCAAATCTCTTCTTCGCCGGAATAGGTTAGTTCCGATCTTCTCCTCTTCCACAAATCTCATCATCTCCCAAACTTATTCTTCTCTCTCCTTCCTCGATATTGTCTAGATCTGAGCTTCTTCTTAAACCATTAACGGATCCGGATCTGACTAACAAAGGTGTGTTCTTTGATTTGTAAAATCCAGATATGAGTTCGATGGATCGATTTGGGATCTGGGTAGTCGCGATTTTGTCGGTGGTTCAATCAAGTTTAGGTTTTTACCTTCCGGGAAGCTACCCACATAAGTATGAAGTTGGTGATTACTTGAACGTGAAGGTGAATTCACTTACTTCAATCGAAACTGAAATGCCCTTTAGCTATTATAGTTTACCTTTTTGTAAACCCTCTGAAGGGATTAAGGATAGTGCTGAGAATTTAGGTGAGCTTCTTATGGGAGATCGGATTGAGAATTCGCCTTATAGGTTCAAAATGTTTAAGAATGAGAGTGAGATCTTTCTTTGTCAGACTGATAAGTTGTCTGCTGATAGTTTTAAGCTTTTGAAGAAGAGGATTGATGAGATGTATCAAGTTAATCCTATGCTTGATAACTTGCCGGCGATTCGGTATACTAAGAAAGATGGGTATGTTTTGAGGTGGACTGGGTACCCTGTTGGGATTAAGCTTCAGGATGTTTATTATGTTTTTAACCACTTGAAGTTTAAGGTTCTTGTTCACAAGTATGAAGAGGCTGCTAATGTGGCGCGTGTGATGGGTACTGGGGATGCAGCTGAGGTGATTCCGACGATTGGGAAGAAAGATTCTGATGTTCCTGGGTATATGGTTGTTGGGTTTGAGGTGGTACCTTGTAATTTTGCTCATAATGGTGAGTCGACGAAGAAGTTGAAAATGTATGAAAGATACACGACTCCGATTAAATGTGATTCCAATAGTGTTTCTATGGCTGTTAAGGAAGGTCAGTCTATTGTGTTCTCGTATGAAGTTAGTTTTGAGGAGAGTGATATCAAATGGCCATCTAGGTGGGATGCGTATCTGAAGATGGAGGGTTCGAAGGTTCATTGGTTCTCGATTTTAAATTCTCTTATGGTAATCACTTTCTTGGCTGGTATTGTTCTTGTGATATTCTTGAGGACTGTTAGGCGGGATTTGACCCGTTATGAGGAGCTTGACAAGGAGGCTCAAGCTCAGATGAACGAAGAGTTATCTGGGTGGAAGCTTGTCGTGGGTGATGTTTTTCGTGCTCCATCAAACGCCTCGCTTTTGTGTGTCATGGTTGGTGACGGAGTTCAGATTCTTGGCATGGCAGTTGTTACCATTTTGTTTGCGGCTCTTGGGTTCATGTCACCAGCTTCACGTGGAACACTTATTACGGGTATGCTCTTCTTCTACATGATTCTTGGCATTGCAGCTGGTTATGTTTCTGTTCGTCTCTGGAGGACAATTGGCTGCGGCGATCACCGTGGATGGATGTCTGTTGCATGGAAAGCTGCTTGCTTTTTCCCGGGTATCGCGTTTCTGATCCTTACAACGCTCAACTTCCTTCTATGGGGTAGCCATAGTACTGGAGCCATTCCTTTCTCTCTATTTGTTATCCTCATCCTCCTGTGGTTTTGCATCTCTGTTCCTCTCACTCTTATCGGCGGTTACTTTGGAGCCAAGGCTCCACACATTGAATTCCCAGTTCGAACCAACCAAATTCCTCGGGAAATCCCAGCTCAGAAGTACCCATCATGGCTTCTGGTTCTTGGCGCTGGAACACTTCCATTTGGGACCCTCTTCATCGAACTTTTCTTCATCATGTCCAGCATCTGGATGGGGCGTGTCTACTATGTCTTTGGATTCCTTTTTGTTGTCATGATCCTTCTTGTGGTAGTGTGTGCCGAGGTTTCCCTAGTGCTAACATACATGCACCTGTGTGTTGAAGACTATAAATGGTGGTGGAAATCCTTCTTTGCATCAGGATCCGTTGCAATCTACATCTTCATATACTCGATAAATTATCTCGTCTTTGACCTCAAAAGCTTGAGTGGACCTGTTTCAGCAACTCTTTACCTCGGCTACTCTCTCTTTATGGTCTTGGCTATCATGCTCGCAACAGGTACCATTGGTTTCCTCTCGTCCTTCTGGTTCGTGCACTACTTGTTTTCGTCGGTGAAACTTGACTAAGGATCAGACCAGAGGCTTACGGCTCAGAGAGATTGATTAACTTTTTGGAGAGAACGAATACTGTTAGAGCAAAGGCTTCAATCAAGTCATATAGTTTGCTCCAACAAGGATGTGTAAGGGTTTAATATCGAAGCTTCAAATTTTCTTTATTCGTCGTCGTTTCGTGTAGGAATGTTTGTTTCCTCTTTCTTTCTTTTTTTATTTTAATTTAAAATTTTGTTGCATCTTTTTATGGTAAGGCCTCTGAACTTAAAAATGTTTATTTGTTCCTTAATATTGAAGATTAACGGAGTAATTTCAAAAATACCTTTTTTCCATTACCACTTTTTAAAAATACTACTCTTTCTAATTTGATCAAAAAGTCACTATAAAATTTGAAATTTATGAAAAACATATGTATAAACTTATATTTATAGACACAAATTATCTTTACATGTATGTAAATATATATATATATATATATATTTCATAAGTACCGTATAAATATTATTTTAAAATGATATAAAAAGCTTATAAAAACTTTGTAAACTTTTTAAAAACCTTATAAAAACCATATAAATGCCGTTTAGAACTTTTAAAACTTGCTAAATATTTGGATTAAGTCTCCAATAGTAATGATGATCTTGATGTACCTTATCCACCATATAAAAGTTTATAATTTTTCATATTTGAAAAGGGGTAGTTTTAAAAATGGATAGAAAAGAGGGGTATTTTTAAAAAGGAGTACACCAAAAGAGGTATTTATCAAAAATTCTCACGATTAATTTTGATTTCGTTTCGTTTTGATTACATAGGGGTGATTCCATGAGACTTTGGCTATATATAGGCATGACCACGGTTACGGTTAATGCGGTTATGGTTAACTACCGATTAACGGTTATATATATTTTTTACCATAACCTCAACTATTATTTATACGGTTAAGACGGTTACGGTTATATATGGTTACGGTTAATTACGGTTACAGTTAAATACGGTTACGGTTATTTGATAATTATTATATTATTAATATTAGAGACAAAATTTTATATTTTGAACTTTATAATAATAATAAAATAATATAAGAAATACTATTTATTTTACAAGTACAAAATATACGTGATTCAAATATTTATAGTGAATTAGTTAAATATGGGTATTGGATCAAAATTGAGAAACTCAACATCAAATATATACAGAAATAAAATTATAAATAGTTTAGTATGAAATGTTTTGATTACTTACGAGTTCAACTTGTTGTATTGCTTTTAATAAGGTTAAAATCTTATTCAAACATTCGATGTGTATTTTCATCATATGCAGTTATAATTATAATTTCAATTTATTTTAATAATTTTAAATGTACGGTTAACCGAGCGGTTAACTGTACAGTTAACTGACGGTTTTTTTTTTTGTCGACAACAACAGCTTCATTGATTATAAACCAACAAAGTTACAAGAGATATATATGTGATTTAACAGAGCCCAATAACAAAAGCCCAAATCTAAACCCAAATAAATAATACAGCAAAGCATGAACTAGGTCTAGAATGGGACACGTAGTAGACACGTGTTATTTCACAAAGATACAGTGGAAAAGAAACGACATCGTCTTTCCACCGGAGTTGACCATCCGATCAGATCTAAAAATTCCGGCGAATAAAATCACCCCTTTCACCACAAGATCTTAATGGATTTCAATTTTTGACTCCAAAAATCACCCGAAACCCTTTGCAGTTTACTCTGAGAATTAAAAAGCAGAGATTCTTGAATCTTTAGATCCATTTAACTCCAGAAAACGCAAAAAGACGAGACATCAAATTAGTCGCAAAACTTCGCTCTCCTAATTTGTTCTTCATTAGCCACGAATTCCTCTCGTCACGATTCACAGATCCAAGGAGAAACCATCATCCAAAGCCGATTATATGGCCACCAGTAGGGGGTATGAGGATTTACTCTCCTAGTAAATGGAATCGAGCACTCAAAGATCCATAAACTCTGAATTAAATCCTCAGCTTTTGCCTCTTTCTATCACAAAGAGGTTTAGCAAAACTGCAAAAGGGGAAGAAAAGAAAAACGAAAACTTTGAAAATAGCCATAAAGGCTAAGAAAATCTCGCATTTAAGCAGAGAATAACAAACCGGACTTAGCCGGAGACAAAAAAGCGGACGAAAAAATCGCCGGAATATATGGACGGTAGCTTTCTCTCTCTGAAAGATTTTAGTGAGAGAAGAGAGAGAAACTCCCAGACTAACAGTTATAGTTAGTATTTTTTTAACCGTAAATAAATTATTTGTACGGTTAACGGTTACAGTTTTTAACTATTTTATACGGTTACAGTTTGGTTACGGTCTGGTTACGGTTTATAAACGGTCCGGTTATGGTTAAAAATACGGTTAATGTTAGCTTTTGGTCATGCCTAGCTATATAGTCTTATAATTTTAAAGTGAACTTTTGAAAATATTGCTTTGAAAATAATGACTGACTTTAAAAATCGAGAAAAGCCATGCATTAGAGTCTTATGTGACTTGAATTAAAACTCGTTGGAAGAACGAATTAGAACAAAAAATGTTGTGTTACATTTTAGGAAAACTTTTAAGGGCTATTAGGATGATAAAGCTGGATGAAAATGGGGCTTGTAAAACTTGAAAATAAGAAAGTGTCTACAATTTTTGAAGTCTCAAAACCAATCTTAGTAAATACTCAAATTTGTATTTAATGGAGGAATTCAATTGTAAAGAGTAGCCCTGAGATTAAAAAAACTGTATCCGCAAATATTTGTGGTCGTATATATTATAATCCAAAGAAAAACGGATACGAATACGGATAGTAAACTGACGGATATTTCGGATACGGATATGGATAATGCGGTTTTAAAAATGGATAATGGATATCCGCTTTTTATTACATATTTTCAGATTTCCGTGGATATTAGTTTTTTAACGGATATCCGGATTTTTAGATATAGATACGGATTATAAAATCATAGATAATACGGATATGGATACAAATTTTCAAAAAAGCATATATCCGCTTCTATTAAAATATATACTATTGACCTGATTGGTTCTAGTGGCTTTTGATCGGAGGTTGTATGTGACGGTAGATTTTGGTAGCGTAACAGCTTGAAAAAAAATTACACTAAATTTTAACTCTTGTTTTTTATGCGGGCTTTATCTAGTATATATAATCATAGAGGGAAAAATAAACGTAAAATTAAGATATTAGATCATTTAAATTACTAAAATTTTAGAAATTAATTTACTTACTTAAACGAAAACAGTTGATTTATATGGGTAATTATGATGGTTATATATCAACGTTTCAAAAACATATACATATTCTAATTTTATAAGAAAACCCTCCAAAACGTTTTGTTTTCGCGTATCTGTTTTCATTTTTATGCAACATTTTACGTTACATAAGTTACGTTTAATTAAGATAATTACAGAAGATTAACAAAACTAGCTAGAGACTAACTTTGGGCTTGTGCCCAAAACTTATCAAAACATTGTAAAACTATACAATCTTAACAAATTTACATTCATGTCTTAAGATAAGGCAAAGTTGTCCTTTATTTCGACACCGTATCAGATTTTTCCTTTTTCTATTTTAAGCTAATATTTTCAATTAGATTCATGTATAAGTTTAACCAAAGGCGGTTCAAACATGCCTATATAAACAGACCTTATTTTATCTTACCCTCTTCTTGTATAAAACCCTAAATCACTCTGCAAAACAAGTTTTCTCAATTCAATTATTCTCTCAAACGTAAGGTTTATGTTTCTCTGACTCTTCTCTTCAGCTTTTTTTGTGTCTGAACTTTTCCTTATGTTCGTTCACCTGTTTACTGCGATTATTACAAATTAGGGTTCCTTGTTTTTGCGTGTATAGAAGCTTTGTGGGATACTTACTTCTTTTTATGTTCTGTTTCCAGATGAATACAACGATACAAATCCACGCAATGACTGTTACGGGGAAAACCCTAACCCGTGACGTTAAAAGCTCTGACACTATCAATCATGTCAAGACACAGATTCATGATAGAGAAAGGATTCCTCTAGACCAGCAAATTATACTTATCTTTTCTGGTAAACTGCTAGAAGATGGCTTTACTTTGGCTGATTACAATATTCAGAAAGAGTCTGTCCTCCACTTCTCTCTTGTTAGGTTGAGAGGAGTTATGAAGATCATTGTTAAGGCTTTTTCAGGGAAGACCTTAATTCTTGAGGTTGAAAGTGATGAATTTATTGACAATGTCAAGGCGAAGATTCATCAAGTTGAAGAAGGATTCCTTCCGTACGATCAGATACTTAACTTTGCGTGTAAAGAAGTTAAGGATGGTCATACGCTTGCAGATTACAACATCTGTAAGGAGTCAATGTTGGTGTAGGAATTAGCACCAACGACATACCGGCCTAAACCAAGACGGAATCGAATTGAACCAATAAATCGGGGAATCTCGGTTTATTGTCCAATTATTGCAAAGGGTGCTTCATTCCTAAAATGGAATAGACGACCTCGGATCATTAGGGTTTCGCAAACCCTAATCGAATATTTATGACAATATCTTCCGAAAATCTAAGGAAGAGGAGCATTTATTTTAACCCTAAATCCCTTGTATAAATAGAGAAGATGTCTCTATTCTAGGGCATCGATCATTTAATAACAAAAACCCTAGTTCCTCACTTGTTCTTGAGCAAACCCTAAATCGTTCATTTCTAGGTCAAGTCAATCCTTCTAATCCGTTTCAATTCGAGTTCTTGAGAGATTGTTAAAAGTGAATTTATTCTCATTTCCTTAATAAATTCATTGTGTGAACCCTTGGTTCAACAATTGGCGCTAGAAGGAGGGGAGGTATTTTTTCCTTTCTAGAAAGCATTTTTAAAAGTAACACTTCTCTCAACTCAGTTAACGAAGCAATCCACCCCGAGATGTCTCAGCAACTCGGCCCCGTTGACTCACGTCCAAACGAGGAGCCCGACGAAGAGCCCCTTACTAACGACTCGACCTTCAACGAAAGGATCGAGGAAGAAGTCCGTCAAATGGATCTCCCGGCACCAGTCGAAACCACCGAGCGTCCTCAAACTGGCGAAGTGGAAGGCAATACGACCGCCCCTCGAAGGTCCGAAGGTCAGCCTACGAACGAGCCACAACTCGCTCAGGTCGCCCCAGCGGGCCCACCGGTTCAGCAAACCGTATCCATGGACGACCTGCGCATAGTGTTCGGAAGCATGACGAAAGACATCTACGACCGAATCGCGGCAGCCGACCACCGGATGGATACGCTCATGCGTAATCGTACGCCGGAATCTAACGGGCAAGACGTAAGTCTCGACGTTCTCGCCCCCGGTCCGGTCGGAGGATGCACGGTACATCCTCCAGTGCCAGTTGGCCGCTCGTGCGTAAGACCTACGCCAACCGGGACTCGACCCCGAGCATTAGTAACAGCGTCCAGCCAACCTGCGGACGCGCCCAACTCCGGTCGAAATCGGGATCTGGAAGATCTGTACGCAAGGATAGCCGACATAAACTCTCAGGTCCATCGGGTCTCCAGTTCGGCCCCTGAAATCGACCGTATGTTCGAAGAGACACAGCGAACTCACTTCACGAGCCGCATCACTCAAGCCCGAATCCTGCATATCAAATTAAGGCTGCCGACGTACGACGGGGATAAGGATCCACGTACCTTTATGACGGCGTTCATGGCCGCAGTCACAAAAGCACACTTCTCCGACGAGGAGAAGGATACAGGGCATTGCCAGTTATTCGTCGAAAGTCTGACCGGCAATGCACTCACCTGGTTTTCTCGGCTTAGCCCGAATTCGATCGATAATTTCGCCCAGCTATCGACCTCGTTCCTCCGGCATTACTGACATTTCATACAACCCGGAGCATCCAGCATCGATCTCTGGGACACGACTCAGGAAGCCGGCGAAACTCTGCAGCAGTACTTGGTGCGATTCAAGAATTTGCTGGCCAAAGTATCAGTCCCAGAGGATGCCGCTTTGGCCGCATTCCGCAAGGGGCTCGTTCCAGGATCATCCCTGCGAAAAGACTTGGCCATCCGTGAGCCGAAAGATCTCGACGACGCGCTACATCGTGCGTCCAGATACGCACTTTTTGAAGAAGAAGATGCCAAACTAGCGGCGAAGTCTGGGGCAAACCGTCCTACACCCCGAGACTGAAAACGTGAAGACTACCGGGAACCACGTAGGCATTATGAGGGAAAGGACGCTTCGCGCGGCGCAATTAGTGCGATCTCAGAAGAAGCCAGTAACCAAAAAACGTCGTCCAAAGAAGCATACTGCACTTTGCATAAGTTCGCTGGACATTCAACCGAAGAGTGCAAGCATCTCTCTAACTATCTCCTCGATAAATACAAGTCCGGCGAAATAGAAGCGGTATTCCAGCCCAAAGAATACAGAGGACAACGACCTGACGGAAGGCGCGGGCGCGGTCGAGGCCGAGGCCAGGGGACACGACAATACCGAGATGACGGCCCCGATCGGCGAGATCGGTCTGATGAGAGGCGAAGTCCCGATCGGCGAGATCGGTCTGATGAGAGGCGAAGTCCCGATCGGCATAACGATGAAGGGGGAGAACTGCCGGGACCACCGAAAAGACAGAGAGGGCAACGACCGCAGCGTGCTGGCTCACCAACCATGATATTGGGGACGCCTGAGGACTGCAACGACTCGGTCCGGGCACTCAAAAAAAGAGCTAGACAGGTGTGCAGCTTGCATGTCGCACCGGAAGACTTAGTGCCAGCTGGTGAACTTATCACATTCTCCTCCGACGATGCCAAGGGAATACAACACCCCCATAACGACTCTATAGTCGTGGAAGTAACCATGGGAAATTACGATGTGGAACGCGTTTTAGTCGATACCGGCAGTACCGTCAACGTGCTATTCTTAGGCACCCTAGCCAAGATGGGGATCTCAGAATCCGAAATAAAACCGAAAGCTCGAACGCTAACCGGTTACGACGGTACGACCCGTCTCGCGATGGGGGACATCAAA
>NW_006238917.1:13434055-13436516 GCF_000375325.1 Capsella rubella | reverse complement strand
AACTGCTGCATCATCGAAAAGAAGCAGAGAAGGGACGACCTCGCATAACAATTACAGAGCGGAGAATGCAGCGACGTTCTCCAAAAACCGGCGCGCGCATCCCTCCAATCTCCGGGCTGCCAGGTTATCCAGGTCAATATCGACGAATCCGATCCCTCCCGCACAGTGGGCGTTGGAGCCATGCTAGACGACCCTATCAAACAGGAGCTGGTAGCTTTCTTAAGGACGAGATCGTCCACGTTCGCATGGTCAACTAGGGATATGATCGGAGTAGATCCCGAAGTAGCTTGTCACAAGCTCAACGTGGATCCCACTTTCAAACCAGTTCGCCAGAAAAGGCACAGGCTGGGCAACGAACGAGCTCAAGCAGTTCAAGACGAGGTACAACGACTGTTAAAGGCGGACCTTATCATGGAGGTACAATAACCGGAGTGGCTGGCGAACCCGGTTGTCGTCAAAAAGAAAAACGGTAAATGGAGAACGTGCGTAGATTTTACCGACCTGAACAAAGCCTGTCCCAAGGACTCTTTCCCGCTCCCACACATAGATCGCCTGGTAGAAGCAACTTCGGGGAATCAGTTGTTATCATTCATGGACGCCTTCTAAGGTTATAACCAGATCATGATGCACGTTGCTGACCGCGAGAAAACGTCCTTCATTACGGATAGGGGGACATATTGCTATAAAGTCATGCCCTTCGGTTTGAAAAATGCGGGAGCAACCTATCAACGCCTCGTAAACCGAATGTTCGCCGATCTTCTAGGACGGACAATGGAGGTGTATATTGACGACATGCTGGTAAAGTCGTTAACGGCAGAAGATCACGTCCATCACCTCGCGGAATGTTTCGACTTTCTCGACAAATACCGGATGAAATTAAACCCAACTAAGTGCACATTCGGAGTAACATCCGGGGAGTTTCTGGGGTACATAGTGACCGAACGCGGGATCGAGGCCAACCCAAAACAGATAACGGCGGTTTTGGAGCTCCCTTCCCCAACTAACAAACGCAAGGTCCAACGTTTGACAGGTCGGATTGCAGCTCTCAATCGCTTCATCGCAAGGTCGACAAACAGATGCCTTCCTTTCTACCAACTACTTCGAGGAAATCGAGATTTTCATTGGGACGAGCGATGCGAAGCAGCTTTTCAAGAGTTGAAGACATATCTGACCAGCCACCCCATCCTAGTAAAACCCGAGAACGGCGAGGTCTTATACCTCTACGTCTCGGTCTCTAGCACAGCAGTAAGCGGCGTCTTAGTCCGAGACGATCGCGGCGATCAGAGGCCTGTTCTCTACGTCAGCAAATCCTTGAACGATGCCGAAACACGCTACCCAACATTAGAGAAGTTCGCCTTAGCCGTCATCGTCGCCGCCCGGAAGTTGCGTCCGTATTTCCAATCGCACGCAATCATCATCTATACCGATCAACCACTTCGGACAGTGCTACACAGCCCCGTGCAGTCAGGAAGAATGGCTAAATGGGCCATCGAACTAAGCGAATACGATATTGAGTACCGCTCTCGTCCCAGTCTGAAAGCACAGGTTTTAGCGGACTTTATGGTCGAGCTCGCCCCAGAACTCGTGGAGGACGCACCAAAAGTCGAAAGCTGGACCCTCTATGTCGACGGATCTTCTTGCAACCAAGGATCCGGAGTAGGAATCCTCTTGCGATCACCGACAGGCGAGGTTCTGGAACAATCGTTGAAACTCGGTTTCAAAGCATCCAATAACGAGGCCAAGTACGAAGCTTTGCTCGCAGGAATACGACTTGCTAGGGGCATCGGAATAAAACATATCCAGGCATTTTGCGATTCACAACTGGTCGTAAGCCAATTCAGCGGAGAATTCGACACCAAGAACGAGCGGATGAGTTCTTATCTGGCGTTAGTCCGATCCGCCTCAGCCGAATTCGATAGCTTCTCTCTCACAAAAATTCCACGCAGCGACAACACTTCGGCCGACGCCCTCGCCGCCTTAGCTTCAAACGCAAATCCAGACCTCCGCCGATCCATCCCCATCGAAAGTATCGATCTGCCAAGCATCGCTCAACCTCATGAGATCAACCTCATCATGAACGACTTGGTCCAAATGGAGATCGACCCGGTTGAGAACGAGCCCCATGAGGAAGAAGCCCCCCCGGTCGACTGGCGGGAAGAGATCAAACTCTACATACAAAGCGGTCAGGTTCCCGCAGACCGGTGGCAGGCTCGACGACTAAAAGCCCGATGTGCCAATTACATTCTGACCAATGGAGAACTTCTCCGGAGAAGTTCTAACGGAACCTTCCTTACCTGCGTCGATCGAGACGAAAGCGAAAGGATTATGGGCAAGGTCCACGAAGGAGACGGCGGGAACCATTCGGGTGGACGCGCGTTGGCCCTAAAAATAAAGAAAGACGGCCATTTTTGGCCAACTATGCTCGCCGACTGCGAGGCATTCGCCCAAAAGTGCGAAGCTT
>NW_006238917.1:13429383-13433955 GCF_000375325.1 Capsella rubella | reverse complement strand
CCCGAAGCGCTTTCTCCCGTGACAGCACCCTACCCCTTCATGCGATGGGCCATGGACATCGTCGGACCCTTTCCTCCTTGTCGCACTAAAAGATTTTTGCTGGTGCTCACCGACTTTTTCACCAAATGGGTAGAAGCGGAATCGTTCAGTCAGGTCAAGTC
Source organism: Capsella rubella (assembly GCF_000375325.1). Lineage (NCBI taxonomy): Eukaryota > Viridiplantae > Streptophyta > Magnoliopsida > Brassicales > Brassicaceae > Capsella > Capsella rubella. The sequence goes on along the minus strand of NW_006238917.1, from coordinate 13,433,794 downwards.
GGGCGACGTAACCGGATTCATCTGTAAGTACATTATCTGCCGACACGGTATTCCCTATGAGATCGTCACAGATAACGGATCCCAATTCACTTCCTACCTAACCAAGCGGTTCTTCAGAAAATGGCACATCAAACTCAGTATCTCAACCCCGCGATACCCTCAAGGAAACGGCCAGGCTGAGGCTACCAACAAAACTATCCTCGACGGCATCAAGAAAAGGTTAGGTCGGAAAAAGGGACTTTGGGCCGACGAACTCGACGGAGTATTATGGTCGCATCGCACGACTCCTCGACGCGCAACCGGATTCTCGCCGTTCGCCTTAGCTTACGGTGTTGAAGCAATGGCGCCTTCGGAGGTCGGAATATCGACGCTCCGGCGAACAATGATGATCGCGGACCCGGAGTTAAACGACACTCGGCTCCACGATCACCTCGATTGGAGTGAGGAACTACGAGATAAAGCAATGATCCGTATACAAAACTACCAGAACTCGGCAGCGAAGTATTACAACAAGACCGTCCGGGAACGCCGTTTTAATGAGGGCGACCTGGTTCTGCGAGAAGTTTTCGAAAACACCAAAGAACTCAACGCCGGAAAGCTCGGAGCAAAATGGGAAGGCCCCTATATCGTCGCACGGCGAGTTCACCCAGGCGTCTATGAACTATCGACCATGGAAGGACAGCGAGTGCAACACTTCTGTAACGCGGCCCACCTCAAAAGGTTCTACTATTAGGTCGGGAATCCGACCACAAAGGCAGATGGATGCCTCACTCGGGAATCCGAGTCTTTCACTTGATGTATTGTGAACTACGATTGGCTTGATCCTCGAAAGAGGTACGTAGGCAACCATGATACATGGTGCAGCTAACAAAAAAAATATATAAAGCAATAATGAACGCGCGATTGTCGTTAACGATCCCGTTTTATTTGATAAAGTTTGTTACAAACAGAATACACTCTTGGGCAAATACACTCTTGCGCAAATACACTCTTGAGCCAAAACAATAAAAAAAAAAACAAAGGGAGAAGAAGAAGCTCATAAGGGCCACTAGCCAAAGCGACCAACTTAGCCCCCCAAACCGACGAATTCGGGAAACAGGTCGGTGTCGCCGTCGTCAAACTGCGGAAGAGGATACTCCTTCTCCTCTTCCGCCCAGAAGGAACTTGCCTGTCTCGCCAGTTTGAGGATCTTTCTTCTGATCGGCACCCCCTCGGAAACCATCAGCAGAAGGAAACTCTCAACACCTTCCGCACGAACCCTTTGATGAGTGACTTCGGCCGCACTATTGAACGCGACAATATAGTCGCGCAACCGAGCAATGCGAGCGCGATATCCCTCCAGTTCTTCGCTACGCGTCCGGCTCGCAACGAGAGGCCCATCAAACAAATCAAGGTCCCCTTCTCGAAGCCGCGAGACTTTGATACGTTCAAGAGAGGATTGTAGGTAGTAGAACTGACCCGATGACAGCGCACGTTCTCGAAGGGTATCGTTGAGGCCGCGCTCCAAAACGGATTTCTCTATGAACTCCTCAACCCCGAGATATCGTTCGAGGTCGGCCTTATGACTTTTACGCTCCCAAAGTGACCGGATGTGCATGCTTAGCCTGCAAATTCGGGCCTTGTAAACCTCCGCCTTGGTCTCATCTTCATTAAGTTGATCTACCGGACGGCGACCTCCGCGGAGAAAGGGATCGTTAGCAGTCCCTCTAGAAGATCCGGCCATTGAGGGAATCGCTGAGTGATAAAAAAAATGGATACCAAAAGCGGGATATTTATAACCAGAAACCACATTGAATGCCAGCTATTTCCCAACCACCCTCATCCGAATGACTATACACTGAAGAGGCACGCATCACCATGTCAATTGGGACCAAGCGTTCACGAATCTCGAGATGGATCAGAGTGACGACCCGTCAAATCACTCTTTCGCAGTTTTTCAAAAAAAAAAAAAAAAAAAATAATATATATATATATATATATATATATAATAAATAAATGCATGTATGCATCCCTGACACCCTGGCCAGGTGATCGGCGCGCGTCGAACGCACAATACTTAAGTTTAGTAGTAAGCCGAACCCAGAGATTAATGTTTCGCACCTAAAAGTCCCGTGTTCGGATGGGACAGTCAGCCGACCCAGAGAAGTCAATCTTTCGCAGCCCATATCCGAACCGGCACCAAAGGAGGTAAGCCGAGTCCAAAGATATATCTCGCCCTCCGACAAAGTACACTCTACTCGAAGAAAGAAATTCCTCACTTCGGAGCCCAGAGATATCTCCAAATGTATTTAACTATGGCCAATCGTGAACTTTTAAGCCGGGAGACGTCCCGGCGAGTCATGAAATCCCCATTTAAATTAAAACGCCGGGAAACACGGCGTGTATTATTTGAAATCGGATGCAACGGTTCAATAGTGTTACGACAGAATAAGATTACATCGGCATAAAATCAAAAAAATAAATCGCCTAGTCCACGATCAACGGACCCTTCGCCCCAGTTGCGGCGACCTGACGCGTGTCATGCAGAAGGCGACTCGGCATTGGCCAAAGCAGCTGCATGCCAGTTCGCTCCCAATCGGTTGGATCCGTCTCCAACGCCCGAGCCTTCTGCTCCGCCTCGTCGAGCCTGAGAATCGCTTTCCTTCTCTTCGATTTTAGCCTGGCGACTTCTTCTTCCAGCTCGTCCAAACGGAGGTCGATCCTTCTTTTCTTCAGACGAAAGAATTGCAAATCCCTGCACTGTTCTTGATAGAGGCCCCCGACCTACAAAATCAAAAGACAGTTGTTTAAATCCCCCGCAAATAGGATGCCAACATCCGCATGAACAGAACGGTACCGATACCTTCTTGACAAACGCCTCGGCCTCGTCTGATTCGGCTTTACTGGTCAACGTGCATATGAGAAATGCCTTCACACCCGACGGTGTAAATTCGAGGCATCGCGGGATCCCCATGATGGGCGGTGCATTCCGGTTATCTTCAACATCCCGCATACATTGCTCGCAGTAGGCGTAAAGGCTCGTCGGCATCGGAGCTATGCGCCCGAATCCAAAGGGAATCCAGTTTCTCGGGTGAGATTGCAGCAGTTTCAACTTATGATCGAAGGCCGATCTAATCTCATCAACAATGAGAAATTGTTTGAAATACTGCGTATGTTTATCATACACAGCCTGGAAGAACTTCTCTAACCGGAGTTTCTCTTGTCGAGTAACTCGCGACATCAAAGTCCTAGGAACCCTTAACGTTGGGAACAAGGGCATCCCACGATCAAGAGCTTCTTTCTCAGTGAAAGTTGGCATATCAACACCGGCGGACGGAGATGATCCATCGCTTTTAATCGAACCAGATTTCTCCATGGTACCAGTTGCAGGAAAAAGAGTACGCAAGTTAATCTAAGGATATCTTGAAAAACCATTGGCCGGGCAGCCTATTTATACCTATCACCCCCGCCTTTTACTGGAGCAAAACTGGCAGTCGGGGCAAGACTATATAGGAAAATCACCAATTTCAAACTAAAAAAGAAGCATATTTCCACTTTTACGAATAAGGGAAATTCAAAAAAAAAAAGTAATACTTCCGTTTTTTGGAAGAAGTAGGAGCAAGCTGCCGAAGAAGTGAAATTCAAAGGAGAAAATATATTACAAAAGGGCCGGCGGCCCATCCAAGTTCAAGAGTCAAACAAAAAAAAAAAAAGAGAAAAGCATTAGACGACTTCAACGTCATCTTCAGGATTGCCTGGGTCTGAAGGAGGGTCATCATTGGTGTCAGTAGCTCGAAGGTCGGCCTGGAAGGCTGCCGCATTCGATCCATGTGGCTCTCGGATAGATCTGGGAGCGGGATCCTCCGGCCGAAGAAGACCGTAACCGAGCTGGTCCGGAGACATGTTCAGGTCGGCAGTGTCGAGGACGAGATAGTCAAGCGCGTCTGCAACCTCCTTGCACTCGACTTTATTCGCCTTGATCTTGGCGATTTCCTCCTCGGGGATCTGAGCATGGCACTCTTTGACAAGCCTGTCAATCGTAGCCTCGACCCCAAGAGCCTGGTTCAGCAGGTCTTCCTTCGGACGAACAGTGACCTCTTGCTCGGCCAGGAACGCCTTCACCCGATCTAGGCGATCTTGGGCCTTCTTCCTCGTGCGCTCAACCACAGCCTGCCGATCTAGGCGAAGTCGCCAGCATTCGGATTCGCAGAATTGCTGAAGGAGCTGAAGGTCGCCATCGGCTTTCGCCTTCTCCGCAGCAAGGGTCGCATTCTCGGCCCGAAGGCCGGCAATTGTATCCTCTAAGCAAGCGACGACTCCCTCTTGAACCTTGGCCTGTTCCTCCAAGCCTCCCACTTGCTTCCGCAGCATGACCACTTTGTCCTGAGCCTCTTTGGCGCATTTCTCCATCATCAAGAAGGCGTGATTCTCC
>NW_006238917.1:13426222-13429283 GCF_000375325.1 Capsella rubella | reverse complement strand
AGAATATGCACAAAATACAAAAGGACAGATATAAAGGAGCGATAGACAAACCTGCAACGCGGATCGAGTATAATTCAGATAATGCTCCTTGAACTCCAGCTCGTCGAGGTCGGGCAGAATTTCCGAAGAAAACTTTAAATTTCGGCATAATTCTGCCGAGGCATAACGATCGCCAGCTACGGAGCTTTCTCCGAAGTAGTCGAAGCAGAAATTGTCTGTATTCGAATCCTTCCGAGTTAATCGGAAAGGATCAGAAGACTCTAAGTCAGCTGCTTCAGCCGACCTCTTACGGCTCGACTGGTTGCCAGAGTCCAGAGCAACGCCCTTGCCTTTGTCGATTCTCTTCTTCTTTTTCTTCCTCCCGGCCGTGTCTCCTTCAGACAGAGCGACCTCTTGTTCGGCAGTTACGACCTCCTGCCCGGGAACCTCGCCCTCACCACCACCATCGTCTTCCAGATCCACGATCGAAGGTTCAGTAGGGGCGACCTCTCCTCCGGAAGCCGATTCAACTACGGCGACCTCCATAGCCGTTGTTGTTGGTGCCACGAGCTCGGCATCCCGAGCCTGGAGGGCAGTAACCGAAGTACCTGATGATTTGGCCAGCTCCTCTGCGAAGTTTGGATACTTTCTCGGGATCCTTCCCATCGCTTCTTCAACTCGCTTTCGGCTAAATTGGTCCCACGCTCGATTCTCCCCGCCAAACAGGCTTGGCACAATGCCGGAGTACTCCGTTGGGAACGTAGAAAAGTTTCGGATGCGATCTGCGCAAAAGAGGAGAAGTCAGGTCAGAACGATAAAGGAATTCAAAGAAAAAACGTAGATTAAGTACCCGGATCACTATTCCATCGTCGGCGTAAGCCAACAAAAGGATTTTCGAGTGAGAGGTAGTCAGCTCGGACATGAAAGAAACGTTTTTCCCAGCCTTTGAAATTGCTGACTCGGGTTCCGGGAATGACGTTCTGTTTCTCCCTCATGTTCACGGTGAAATTGCCGGCGACCCTGGATTTCTTCAATACCGTCATCTCCTCAAAGCACATGACGGGAACCCTTGTACCGACCTCAGACGCTAGGGTCAGTATTTCAACGATGTTACAAATGCTGGCCGGAGCGAGCTGAGAGATCGCCAGTTTACGGCGATGAGTATATTGGGACAGGAGCTCGGGCAGAGGAAACCGCAGGCGGCAGCGGGTGAAGTACATCTCGTACAGACAGATGTATCCCTTTGGAGAAGTCCACGGGCGTTGAGTCTCATGCGGAATCAGGATACTGACCCCGGATCTCCCCAATCCGCAAACGTCGAGCATCTCGTTGATGCTGCTCACAGTACTAGAGGTCGGAATTCCACCGATCTGACCTCTGTGGTCGAGGGTAGGCTGGATATCATTCAAGAAAACGCCCGGTGCGGCGAAGCGATCCTCGCCCCTTGAGCGAACGGGATTAGAAGACTCTCCGGTTTCCATGGCGGTTGCGGCGTTATTCCTACCATCTCGGATCGGAATTTCAGTTAGCTCGGGAATGGAAGCCCGAACGGGGCGAGATGAGGAAGCCTCATTTCTAGGACGGCGCATCGAACTAGTGTTAGAACGAACTATTGGTGCGACCTCACTATCAGACGAAGAGTGCGATGTCGACATTGTCGGAGTAGTACAATATGACCGGAGAATTTAAAGTCGGCGGCGATAAGTTAAAAGAAAAAGAGGAGAGAGGGCAGAGCGAAATTTTACCTTTTGAGCAGAAAAGCGGAAATGAGGAAAATGAAAGGCATTGAGCAAGTATTTATAGAAGCGAGCGGGAGACAGACCTACGAAAAAATAATGATGACCTAGGCGACGCTTCGACTTCCGACCTATATGCCGCTCCACAGATGAGTGACGCGTGGCAACATTTCCGAGATAGGCGGCGATTCGGATATATTTGATTCGTTTCCCTCTTAGCTTAGGTCAGGCATAATTAGAAGTTCCATAATTCGAATGAACATTCGACCCATCGAACTGGGGGGGGACTTATTGTTGGTGTAGGAATTAGCACCAACGACATACCGGCCTAAACCAAGACGGAATCGAATTGAACCAATAAATCGGGGAATCCCGGTTTATTGTCCAATTATTGCAAAGGGTGCTTCATTCCTAAAATGGAATAGACGACCTCGGATCATTAGGGTTTCGCAAACCCTAATCGAATATTTATGACAATATCTTCCGAAAATCTAAGGAAGAGGAGCATTTATTGTAACCCTAAATCCCTTGTATAAATACAGAAGATGTCTCTATTTTAGGGCATGGATCATTTAATAACAAAAACCCTAGTTCCTCACTTGTTCTTGAGCAAACCCTAAATCGTTCATTTCTAGGTCAAGTCAATCCTTCTAATCCGTTTCAATTCGAGTTCTTGAGAGATTGTTAAAAGTGAATTTATTCTCCTTTCCTTAATAAATTCATTATGTGAACCCTTGGTTCAACACTCGTCCGTTTGTTTTAGTGTTATCAACGGTGGATATCAAATGAGGAGTGATCCTCACCTTTAAGAATTAGCCAATCGAAAAAAAATTTGTTTATTTGGGTTTTTCCTTATGTTTAAGGATTTGGGCCCATCTGTTTTATTCCAAATTTGTTGAAATTTAAAAACTATAGTATAAAACAACAAATAAACAAACTAGTAAAACCAAACCCTAATCTGCAAGAGGACGAAGATGACGAAGACTACGAAGAACAAGACAAAGTGTTGACTGTTGAACCAAGGGTTCACACAATGAATTTATTAAGGAAAGGAGAATAAATTCACTTTTAACAATCTCTCAAGAACTCGAATTGAAACGGATTAGAAGGATTGACTTGACCTAGAAATGAACGATTTAGGGTTTGCTCAAGAACAAGTGAGGAACTAGGGTTTTTGTTATTAAATGATCGATGCCCTAGAATAGAGACATCTTCTCTATTTATACAAGGGATTTAGGGTTACAATAAATGCTCCTCTTCCTTAGATTTTCGGAAGATATTGTCATAAATATTCGATTAGGGTTTGCGAAACCCTAATGATCCGAGGTCGTCTATTCCATTTTAGG
>NW_006238917.1:13425678-13426007 GCF_000375325.1 Capsella rubella | reverse complement strand
ATCCGAATCGCCGCCTATCTCGGAAACGTTGCCACGCGTCACTCATCTGTGGAGCGGCATATAGGTCGGAAGTCGAAGCGTCGCCTAGGTCATCATTATTTTTTCGTAGGTCTGTCTCCCGCTCACTTCTATAAATACTTGCTCAATGCCTTTCATTTTCCTCATTTCCGCTTTTCTGCTCAAAAGGTAAAATTTCGCTCTGCCCTCTCTCCTCTTTTTCTTTTAACTTATCGCCGCCGACTTTAAATTCTCCGGTCATATTGTACTACTCCGACAATGTCGACATCGCACTCTTCGTCTGATAGTGAGGTCGCACCACTAGTTCGTTC
>NW_006238917.1:13425113-13425461 GCF_000375325.1 Capsella rubella | reverse complement strand
GACCACAGAGGTCAGATCGGTGGAATTCCGACGTCTAGTACTGTGAGCAGCATCAACGAGATGCTCGACGTTTGCGGATTGGGGAGATCCGGGGTCAGTATCCTGATTCCGCATGAGACTCAACGCCCGTGGACTCCTCCAAAGGGATACATCTGTCTGTACGAGATGTACTTCACCCGCTGCCGCCTGCGGTTTCCTCTGCCCGAGCTCCTGTCCCAATATACTCATCGCCGTAAACTGGCGATCTCTCAGCTCGCTCCGGCCAGCATTTGTAACATCGTTGGAATACTGACCCTAGCGTCTGAGGTCGGTACAAGGGTTCCCGTCATGTGCTTTGAGGAGATGACG
>NW_006238917.1:13424493-13424979 GCF_000375325.1 Capsella rubella | reverse complement strand
CTCACTCGAAAATCCTTTTGTTGGCTTACGCCGACGATGGAATAGTGATCCGGGTACTTAATCTACGTTTTTCTTTGAATTCCTTTATCGTTCTGACCTGACTTCTCCTCTTTTGCGCAGATCGCATCCGAAACTTTTCTACGTTCCCAACGGAGTACTCCGACATTGTGGCAAGCCTGTTTGGCGGGGAGAATCGAGCGTGGGACCAATTTAGCCGAAAGCGAGTTGAAGAAGCGATGGGAAGGATCCCGAGAAAGTATCCAAACTTCGTAGAGGAGCTGGCCAAATCATCAGGTACTTCGGTTACTGCCCTCCAGGCTCGGGATGCCGAGCTCGTGGCACCAACAACAACGGCTATGGAGGTCGCCGTAGTTGAATCGGCTTCCGGAGGAGAGGTCGCCCCTACTGAACCTTCGATCGTGGATCTGGAAGACGATGGTGGTGCTGAGGGCGAGGTTCCCGGGCAGGAGGTCGTAACTGCCGAAC
>NW_006238917.1:13418482-13424193 GCF_000375325.1 Capsella rubella | reverse complement strand
AGTTTAAGGAGGATTATCTGAATTATACTCGATCCGCGTTGCAGGTTTGTCTATCGCTCCTTTATATCTGTCCTTTTGTATTTTGTGCATATTCTAACACCGTTTTTGTCTTTTTTCTAGTCGATCGCCTATGGCAACGCTCTCTTCTTCAAATACGAAAAGAGGGTGAAGTCGCGCTCTACGGCGAATCACGCCTTCTTGATGATGGAGAAATGCGCCAAAGAGGCTCAGGACAAAGTGGCCATGCTGCGTAAGCAAGTGGGAGGCTTGGAGGAATAGGCCAAGGTTCAAGAGGGAGTCGTCGCTTCCTTAGAGGATACAATTGCCGGCCTTCGGGCCGAGAATGCGACCCTTGGTGCGGAGAAGGCGAAAGCCGATGGCGACCTTCAGCTCCTTCAGCAATTCTGCGAATCCGAATGCTGGCGACTTCGCCTAGATCGGCAGGCTGTGGTTGAGCGCACGAGGAAGAAGGCCCAAGATCGCCTAGATCGGGTGAAGGCGTTCCTGGCCGAGCAAGAGGGTATATGGGCCAAGAGAGAGCCTACATGCGTAGATTGGGCCCACATGAGAGAGATTAGGGTCGATGCGCTGCAACGCTGTAAGGATGTCATGTGGCGGGGTGTGCCACATGGCGGAGTATCACACAGGGCGGGTTGTTACAAAGACGAAAAGATTATTGGAATAATTGATTCCAGTACAAGTGGGAGATTTTTGGGAATATCCTTAAATCATTTTTACTTACTTTAGTTTAATTTGTATCGTCAATGTTCGACAGTCGAATAATATTAGATGATTATTATATTTTGCTAGAAACCTTTTATAATCGATGACTTTATAAGTTCATTACTAATATTATACGATCCTATAGTATGACACATCTAAACAGACTAGATCAAGGTTGTGCTATATAATATAACATATGTTATATGAGAATATACATAATAATTTATATTTGTGCAATTTAACAATGATTAATATAATTAATAGATATATATTAAAAATACATTCATAATACATTCATACATAAATTAAAAATTAAACAAATATAACATATTATAAAATAAATCATGAATAAAAATATTTATTTAGTTAAACTCAAAATCTATTTTATTTGTAAAATGTAAATCCTAATTCTCCTTGATGAACCCAAAATGATAAATAACCTTGTTTAATTGTAAAACCTAAACTTCACTACTCTTTATAAACCCAAACCAATAAATAATCTCGTTTAACTATAAAATCTAAACTATAATGCGCATTTATAAACTCAAACAACCATATAACCCTTATAATTGTAAAACCTACAACTGGCAAAACCTAAAATTAGGTTAATAATTGAAAGAGATTTTTTGAGAAATATTTTTTTTGGTGTACCTCTTTTCAAAAATACACCAAGTTTCTATCCATTTTTGAAAATATCCTTTTTGGTGTACCCTTTTTTAAAAATACACCAGGTTTCTATCCATTTATAAAAATACCCCTTTTCAAATATGAAAAATTGTAAACTTTTATATAGTTTATAAGGTATATCTAGATCACTACTGGGAGACTCAACACAAATATTTATAAAATTTTAAAATGTTCTAAACGGAATTTATAAGACTTTTATAAGGTTTTTATATGGTTTTTAAATAATTTTTGAATGGTTTTTAAAAGGTATTTATACGGTATTTATGAAATATAGATATAAATTTACACACATATAAAGATAATTTGTGTCTATATATATAAGCTTACACATATTTTTATTTATAAATATCATTTTTTTTTACTTTTTAATTTATCAAAAATACCCTTTTTCCAATACCACTTTTTTAAAAATACCCATATTTCAAACTTTATCAAAAAACCACTAAAAATGTTGAAATTTATCCAAATATGTGTGTAAACTTATAGATATACACACAAATTACCTTTATATATGTATAAATTTTCATATAATTTTCATAAATAGCATAAAATAACTTATAAATACCTTTTAAATTTTTTTCATAAACCTTATAAACCCTTTTAAAAACCATTTATAAACCTTATAAAACTTGTAAAAACGATTTAAAACCTTTTAGAACTTTATAAAATATTTGTATCCAATTTCCTAGTAGTAGTTATTATATAAAAAGTATCTTATAAACCATATAAAACTGTATAATTTTTCATATTTAAACAGAAATATTTTTGAAAATGGATAGATAAATGGGGTATTTTTGAAAAGGGGTACACCAAAAGGGGTATTTCTCAAAAAAATCTCTTTCTTTTTATAATTATTATATTTTATTTTTAATGTTGTTTAGAAATTCTAATTTACAAAGATAAACCATAATTCTCATTTATCATTTATATACCCAAACCAACAAATAACCTGTTTTAATTGTAAAATTAAATTTTAAACCTTAATCCTCTTATGTAAACAAAAACCGACATATATTCTTGTTAATTATAAATTTTAAATCCCTATCTTATTAATACACCAAACTGACATAACTGAAATTATTTAATTTTATTAATATTTTTTTAATATATAATTCTTTATAATATTTTTTTTATATATTTCCTTTTTCGATAGGGTTAATAATTTTCTATTTTATCTAAATATTAAAAATATTAGAATCAACACGTGTCAACATCTTATCGTTTATAATTGACACATGTCACGATCTTGTTAATGGCTGACTTTGAAAACCAAGTTTTATATAATAAGATATATGTATATATACTACATGCACGTAGAAGAAGAGAGTTGGACTGGGCCCATTAGCAAACCTAAACGAATTAGGTTTTGAGATTTGATCTCGACGGCACTAACCATAAGTCAAGAGACAAAACAATTTGTTTTGATATTTGATCTCGACGGCACTAGCATCCCGTGTGATGCAGTTTGTGTGTGTGTGAATACCAGTAGAGGCACAACGTTTGGAGTGATTTATAACTTTGATTTATTTTAGTTCAACATTCCGCTGTGAATTACCTATATATATATTCATAATCTAATAACATAGATTTTAATTCAATATTAACATGAATCCTGACAACTGAATTTGTAATTAATTTTCTAAATCGTTATAAACTGGTACAAATTCATTTAGTACTCTTTCCCAAAATAGGAAATTAATTGTCAGATTTTTATTTGTCAATCTAGCTACATAAATTCCACCTAAATTTTTGGCTACTTACTACAATTTTTCTTATATAAATAAAGTATTTTTCTTTTTTGTGAATATATAAATAAAATATATTGAAGTAAAAGGAAGAAACTTAGAAAATAAAAAATAAAAACAAAATGAGGTAGTTTAGTCAAAAAGATCCCGAAAAGAGAGCAATAACACATAACTCACACGCTTCTCACGTACAATGGCCACCTCCTTTACCAACTATTTCTGCATGGCTATAAAAAAAGAATCTCTAATAACCCCAAAACTCAAAAATTCATCATTTTAGCAAACAACAACAACAGCAAACACAAACTCTCTTCGTCAACGATCCAAACACGTTCACGTCGGAGAATTTTATACAAATCTCTCCTTCGTAACAAAAAGATATTGTCGTGATGGCTACAGGATCTATGGATGGAATATTCCGAAACATCTTCGAAGGTTGCATCTCTAGCTGTGACTCTTCGATCCAGCGACGTCCATACCATAAGAACTGCGGCTGCGCGCTTCACGGTGGAGGTTCCACGACTCCTTGTCGTCATGGAAGGTCTGAGATTGTTGTGTTCCCAATCCAAAGGTCTTGGAGTGAAGGTAACAGTTTGGCTTTGCATCTTATCTCATCTTCTTCTTCATCTAACCTCCAGTCTCTTTCGTCGTCTTCGTCTATCTCTACCCTCGCGTCGTTGTCTTCGACCGTGTCTGATATTGATTCTCCCATTTAAATTTGATTCATTCAATTGTATCGTTTTTAAAAGTTTGAATTCGCCGGTTCGAGTAACGCTTGGGACGAAACCATATAATATGCTCTGGTTTCGGACCTGGTGTATGGGCTTAGGCCCTGAACTTGTTTGATTATTCAAAAAAAAAACAATTGTGTCGTTTTTGTTTTCGAAGAGAGTCATGATGACAAGTGATATGTTTGATGTGTGATTAGGGAGGTTTCGTTGGTTATCAAAGGAAACCTAATTCAAATGTTGTAATGGTCAAATTCATAGGGAGGCTTTTGAATAACATTTGTACATAATTAATCACGTTTTCGGATGTATTTTTTAGTTTATGTTTTGTGATATAATATGATGATATTTAAACTCATTTTGTTCTATATTATTGGTTTTATATCTTGTCTTCATATTGTTTTGATTAATTAATTATAACACGTACGTTATCAATTGTTTAAATCTCTTGACATTCTTATTTTGGAGTTGTTGAACGACTTAGATTGTTTCTTGCAAGAAAAGACAAAAATAAATAAATTATTAATCTAAATGTAGAAATTAAATAAAGCATGATCGATTTTTCGTAATTGCGGCATAGTGAGATGGTAAATACGTTTTTCTGAATGCACGAAAAAAGTTGTATATGCAAATTGAAAATCGAGTCCTAAAGTGTTTAGTAAATAAATAATTGAGCTACTGATTAAAAAGTATAGAGATCTTCTTCATTTATTCTTAACTGAATCTGTAGTCAATGAAACAGAAATATGGAGAACTAGCTAAAGAAGATAGAAATATTTTTGTAAATTCGCTCAAAAATCAAAAATCAGAAAATTGTAGATTTATATATTTTGGAAAAAAGACAAACTGTGTTGTTACATTTTTATACCAAAACTAGTGATGGACCCGCACGTACGTGCGGGGTTATTTTTACAAAATTACGATTTTTTATGTAGAAGCTATTTTGGTAAAATTTTGTTTTATGAGTTTATTTGATAAACTATATATAGACATATAGTTGTAAAATATAGATATTGTATTACATAATAAAATTTTATAATTGTAATTTTAAAATAATTTAAATGAAGATAATAAGTGATATTACATGTTTATTTTTTTATTTAATCAAAACATTTCTAACTGCTTGCTTAGAGATGTTAAATCGGATTTGGGTTTGGCTTTAGTTTGAATTGTTTTATGTGTAGTTTAGAATTGAAAACCTGTCATGTCCCTTTCTGTCTCGTCCTGACCCGTCCCGTCCCGTCCCGTCTTATATCTGTCATAAAAGTTCTGTCCCGTAATCGTTTCTTTTTAAAACATAATCATTTGCCAATCATATATATATAAGTAAATTTTCACTCTCTCCTTATTGGTGGAAAAATATTTAAGGCTTTAATTTTTAAATAAATAAATAAATAAATGTTTATGACAATCACTCAATACAAAATTTAATTACACTATAAGTTATAATCAAATGGCAAAGAAAATGAAAGGGCTTAATCATATATCATACAACAAATTTTATAAGGTTTATTGGTGGAAAATTATTTAAAATCATATATATAAAAGTAAGGTTTCACTCTCTTTATTGTTCCATTTTGTATTTATTTTTAAAATATAATACATATTTTTAACCAAAAACACATTTAATCATATACATTAATTCATACTTTAAATTCACACTTTACTACTAAAATGAAACTGAAAATTATATAAATTTCCAAAGACTATTGGTTTTCTTTATTGAATTCCAATTAAACACACTATAAATTATAATTATAACTCCTCTAATTAAATTATTTTAAAAATGTAACTTACATCACTTCTTATCATATAAATAGCCATTCTC
>NW_006238917.1:13415732-13418382 GCF_000375325.1 Capsella rubella | reverse complement strand
TTTTTTTTTTAAAAGTTCTTGCATGGGGTGAAAACTCATTTAAAATATCATTGTAAGAGTTTGATTAATTATTTAGTTTAAACTTTTGTTTTCAATTTTATTTATTTTTTGTTTTTATGTATTTCTTTATGTCTTATTGTTTTTTATATTTTTAAATGTAATACATATGTATAATAATATTTTATGGTTATAAGAAAATCAAGCTAAAGAAACCATCTTCATTATTTTACATTGGATGTTTGTTTCTTTCTCACATATTCATGTATATTTATTTTAATTTCAAAAGTATGTAATTTTTTAACAAAATAAACTTTTTGTTATATAATTATTAAACCAATTTGTAAGACATTCTTTTAAGAATAATGATCCTTATATTTAGTTTGTGATTCAACATGTAATAATATAAACAACATTATAAATTTTGTTAACTTTGAATTTTATACTTGATTTCCTTTATAAAAAACAATTTGATATTCAATTTTCTATCTATTATATATACTACAACGATGAAAAATATAATTAAACCTAGAGATATAGCTTAAATTAAGATGAATATAAAAACAAATTAAAAATAAAATTATTCTTTGGGAATTTTTTAAGGTTTCTATTGGTCCATTTAGCATTTATTTTTAATTATAATATTTATTTTTAATTAAACCAAATATCTAACACATTTAGTCATATATTTTAATTCATACTTGAAATCCACGCTTTACTATTAAATTGTAACTTAAATTATATAGCCTTTCAATTGACTATTTGTTTCCTCCATTCAATTTCAATTAACACACTATAAAATATAATTATAACTCCTCTAATTTAATTATTTTAGAATTATAACTTACATCATATTTTATCCTATAAATACTCATTTTTACATCCTCCTCCACCATATCTGATATTCTCAATATTTCTTTATTTAATTTTTAATGTTCTTGCATGGGTTGAAAGCTCAATTAAGATATCATTGTAAGAGCTTGATTATATATTTGGTTAAAACTTTTGTTTTCAATTATATTTCTTCTTTATTTTATGTACTTCTTCATTTTTTCATTGTTTTTATACTATTAAATATATAATACATATGTATAATAATATTTTATGGCTATAAGGAAATTACCATCGCACCATAAGAAAATCAAGCTAAATAAACCATCTTCATTGTTTTACTTTATATGTTTTTTTCTTTCTCACAAATTCATGTATATTTATTTTATTTTCAAAGTATGTAATTATTTTAACAAAATAATTTTTGGTTATATTCAAACCAATTTGTAAGACATTGAAATAAATAAAATTTTATACACAAATAAAGGTAATTTGTGTGTATATTTATAAGTTTACACACATATATGGATAAATTTTAACATTTTTAGTGGTTGTTTTGATAAAGTTTAAAAAGAGGGTAAATTTAAAAAGTAGTATTTTTAAAATTTTTGAGAAATACCCCTTTTGGTGTACTACTTTTTAAAAATACCCCTCTTTCTATTCATTTTCAAAAATACCCTTTTTCAAATATGAAAAATTATAGACTTTTATATGGTTGATAAGGTATATCAAGATCATCATTACTATTGGGAGACTAAATCCAAATATTTAGAAGGTTTTAAAAGGTTCTAAACGGCATTTATATGGTTTTTATAAGGTTTTTAAAAGGTTTACACAGTTTTTATAAGCTTTTTATATGATTTTTAAAAGGTATTTATACGGTACTTATGATATATATATATATAAATTTACACACATGTAAAGATAATTTGTGTCTATAAATATAAGTTTATACATATTTTTTTGATAAATTTCAATTTTTATTGTGAATTTTTGATGAAATTAGAAAGAGGGGTATTTTTAAAAAATGTTATTGGAAAAGGGGTATTTTTGAAATTCTTGATAAATACCCCTTTTGGTGTACCCCTTTTTAAAAATACCCCCTTTATCTATCCATTTTCAAAAATACCCCTTTTTAAATATAAAAAATTATAAAGTTTTATTTAGTTTATAAGCTACTTCTATATAATAACTACTACTGGGAGATTCGATACAAATATTTTAAAATGTTTTAAATAGTTTTAAATCGTTTTTATTAGTTTTATAATGTTTTTAAAAGGTTTTTAAAAGGGTTTATACGGTTTTTATAAGGTTTTTATAAGGTTTTTATAATTTATTTTTACGCTATTTATGAAAGGTATATAAAGTTTTTTACACATATAAAGGTAATTTTTGTATATATTTATAAGCTTACACATATATTTGGATAAATTTCAACATTTTTAGTGGGTTTTTTGATAAAGTTTGAAAAGGGGGTATTTTTAAAAAGAGGTATATGAAAAGGGGTATTTTTGAAATTCCCCCATTTTTAAAAGGGTATTTTTTAAATTCTCCCTATATCATTCCTATTTTTATCATTATTAATATTATTTTTTTATCAAAAAATACTTAAAAGCACTAAAGAAAATTACTATCAAAATTGAACAATTAATCAACGAATAAATTCAAAAGAGATGGATGTATGCTTCTATTGTATGATTTAAATAAATAAAATGTAAAAATGTCGTAAATATTAAAATTTATTTAATCTATTTTTTATAAGTAATAAATAAATTAAAATAATTAAATAAATATACAACAACCCGCGCATATGCGCGGGACA
>NW_006238917.1:13415090-13415632 GCF_000375325.1 Capsella rubella | reverse complement strand
AAAGATTTAGACAGGATACCCGTATTCCTCGTTTAAATATTCCTTGTTCGATTTTTAATTTTATTGATCTTTCAGTTTCATCTTTATTTCTCATTACTTTCTTCAATTCAAAGATTCATGTTTTAGCCTTTTTGTTTTCTAAAGATTTAGGTATTTCTATTTTTTAATACATGGATTTATTGTAGTTTTGTTATCCGAAGTATATGTTATCTTCTTGTACCTGTCATTTCATGTCCAAATATTTGAAATAAATAGGAAAGTGTAAATTAAACTTACCAATTTAAATTACATGTCCCCGTATCGTACTCGTAGTTTTATATTTGAAAGTTGAAAGTGAATTTAACTCTATGACCATGTCTCATAACAATTATATCTAATCATGTTTTTTTTTTATGAGAAATAATTCAGATAATGTTTGTTTTCGAATTATATGTTCCCGTATCGTATCCATTCCTATAAGTTTATATATTTTTTAAATAAATAACACAATTTACATGTAACTAAATATAATTTTCTGTTTTAGACTGACGGGCTAACGTCCA
>NW_006238917.1:13414614-13414977 GCF_000375325.1 Capsella rubella | reverse complement strand
TCATCTTTGTCAATGATAGTTTAAAATTGTACGTATATGTGAGATAATGTTTGTAGATATTTATTTATTATATCATTTATATCATACCAATTTGACATTTTATTTGTTTTCAATTAGATTAAATCATGAAAAATATAATCCATTTATTATTTAAAAATTGGTAATAAGTCGTTAAAATCATTTAAATATGATACATCCACTTGTTATTTAGTTTTAATCTTTATAGAAATTTTATATGTTTATAATCTCAAAATGTAGTTTATGATTTGATAAAACAATTATTTAATATTTGATGATAGTAATGATATGCAAATTTTCAATGGATGAAGATTTATTTTGTTAAGATTGTGTGAAATTAATAAG
>NW_006238917.1:13413982-13414514 GCF_000375325.1 Capsella rubella | reverse complement strand
TTTTTAAAAATACCCTCTTTTCTATTCATTTTCAAAAATACCCCTTTTCAAGTATGAAAAATTATAAACTTTTATATGGTTGATAAGGTACATCAAGATCATCATTACTACTGGGAGACTAAATCCAAATATTTAGAATGTTTTGAAAGGTTTTAAACGACATTTATATGGTTTTTATAAGGTTTTTAAAAGGTTTACACAGTTTTTATAAGCTTTTTATATCTATACTATTAATTGGGAAGGACAACTTCAAGCCAAACACCCCCAATTTTAAAAAAAAATTTCATGAAAATAAAATCAGTTGCCAAACATAATTAATGACAGTAAAAAAAAAAACAAAAACAAAAACAAAAACAATCTATATTTATGGAAATCATAATAATCTTTTACCATAAAAAGTGGACAATTAAATTCAAAATTAAATATATGTAAACATATCTATTTTGAATATACATAAACATATTTAGTATTAATTTAATATTTTAATATAATTTCAAAATTAATAATTTATATAGAATGAAATCTAATAAAA
>NW_006238917.1:13413025-13413452 GCF_000375325.1 Capsella rubella | reverse complement strand
GTCGTTTAAAACCTTTCAAAACATTCTAAATATTTGGATTTAGTCTCCCAGTAGTAATGATGATCTTGATGTACCTTATCAACCATATAAAAGTTTATAATTTTTCATACTTGAAAAGGGGTATTTTTGAAAATGAATAGAAAAGAGGGTATTTTTAAAAAGTGTACACCAAAATGGGTATTTCTCAAAATTCTCTTAAAAATATTCATATTCAAAAATCAATCTAGCAATTATAGCACAAATGATATCTACAAAATTTATCATTAATTCAATTAGTTAATGATTTTTATTTGGTCAAACAGTTAGTTAATGATTATTCTAAACTTCTTTTTTCTTATTAATTTCACACAATCTTAACAAAATAAATCTTCATCCATTGACAATTTGCATATCATTACTATCATCAAATATTAAATAATTGTTTTAT